>NW_008338999.1:4552567-4594010 GCF_000622305.1 Nannospalax galili
CCACAAGCTCCACCTCTCTTTAACATAGTTCTTAAAACTCTTTCAAGAGCAATAAGACAAGAGCAGGAAATTAAAGGAGTAATAATTGGAAAAGAAGAGATCAAATTATCCCTTTTTGCTGATGATATGATATTATATCTAAGAGATGCCAAAAATTCCACCAGAATTCTCCTAGAAATTATTAGCACATTCAGTAAAGTGGAAGGTTACAAAATTAACCTACAAAAGTCTGTAGCTTCTCTGTATACCAATAACAAGCAATCAGAGAAAGAGCACACAGAAACACTACCTTTCAGAGTAGCTGCAAAAAATAAAATAAAATATCTCAGAATAAACCTGACCAAACACATTAAAGAGCTCTACAATGAAAATTTTAAATCTTTAAAGAATGAGATTGAGGAGAGAATCAGAAAATGGAAGGACCTCCCATGCTCATGGATTTGAAGAATTAATATTGTGAAAATGACCATTCTACCAAAAGTCATTTATAGATTCAATGCAATGCCAATAAAAATCCCCATGACAGTTTTAACATAATTGGAAAAAACCATCCTAAGATTAATATGGAAGCACAAAAGACCTAGGACAGCCAAAACAGCCCTGAGAACTAAGAGCAATGCAGGGGGATTACAATACCAGACTTTAAGCTGCATTACAGAGGTATAGTCATAAAAACAACATGGTACTGGCACAAAAATAGACCCTTAGATCATTGGAACAAAATTGAAGACCGAAATATGAGTAAATGCAATTTCAGCCACCTGATATTTGACAAAGGGGCCAAGAATATTCACTGAAGGAAAGACAGCATGGTCAGCAAATGGTGCTGGCAAAACTGTAGAAGAATGAAACTAAAACCTTATCTTACACCCTGACCAAAAGTCATTTCCATATGGATCAAAGACCTCAATGTAAAGCCTGAAATTCTGAAAGTGTTAGAAAAAAACATTGGGAAAACCCTACAAGATATATGTGTAGGATTGTCTAAACCAGACATCAATTTCTCAGGAAACAAGGGCAAGAATTAACAAATGGGACCTCATTAAACTAAAAAGCTTCTGTACATCAAAGGAGGCAACCAGGGAAACGAACAGAAAACCCATAGAATGGGAGAAAATCTTCACCAGCAACACACATGACAGAGGTTTAATATCCAGAATATATAACAAACTCAAAAAATATAGAATCAAGACAAGAAATAATCTAATTAAAAGATGGATTAAGGAACTGAACAGAGAGTTTTCCAATGAAGAAATAAAGACAGCTAAGAAATATCTTAAAAGGTGTTCAACATCACTAGTAATTAGAGAAACGCAAATTAAAACTGCTTTAAGATTTCATCTTACCCCAGTCAGACTGGCTAAGATCAAGAGAACAAATGATACCAAATGTTAGAGAAGATGTGGGAAAAGGGGAACGCCCATCCACTGCCCGTGGGACTGCAAGCTTGTTCAACCCCTATGGAAAGGAGTGATAGAGCTCTTAAAAAACTACAAATGAACCTACATTTGACCCAGTTATACAACTCCTTGGCATATACCCAAAAAACTCATCCTATTGCAGAGACACTTGTACATCCATGTTTGTTGCTGCTCTTTTCCCAATAGCTAAGAGATGGAAGCAACCTAAGTGTTCCTCAATTGATGAGTGGATAATGAAAATGTGGTTCATATATACGATGGAGTTTTACTCAGCAGTATATAAAGATGAAATCATGATTTGCAGGTAAATGGATGGAACTAGAACCTGTTATACTAAGTGAAGTAACACAGAATCAGAAAAAAAAATCGACATATGTTCTCCCTCATATGTGGATCCTAGAATCAAACTCTGATAAGTGAGTATGTATCCAGGCATAACTACAGGAACCAGGATAATGGAAAGGAAACAGGGAGGTAAAGGGAAAAAAGAACCTGAAAGAGAAGAACAGTAGGAAACAGGCCTTAATAAGGGAGATATGGATAAAAATTGGGTTAGGTTAGGGAGGTGGTGTGAGGGTATACAAGGAACCTAGGGGATAAAGGGAAAGAAGGAGCTCAAGAGAGGTAGGATCATAGGAAAAAGGTATTATTAAGGGAGAAAGAGGGGAAATGGGGGCACGTTAAGTGGGAAAACCATGATGGCGGGATGAGACAATGTGAGAGATAAACTATGCCTCGCTAGTTTTGAAAACCAGAGGGAACCATGTTACTCCTACAGCCTACTGACAAATTATACATAGCAGATCAAGAAATATATGTCTAGGTAAGGCTTATCTGAGAACAACTGGTCTTTTCCCAAGATTTATCTACATGACACACAGTAACTACAAGTACCAGACTGGTAGAACTAACCTTCTTGGATGTTTAACAGACATACTTTAAGGCCTATAGTAATTTGGTGAGAGGGACATAAAGGACAGTTTTTGCTCCTTGCCTTCTTCGGTCAACTAGTTCCAGGGTACTATGAGCATCTCACAAAGTGTCCTGTAATTGTGGTGGGTCACCTGTCCTCTTGACCAAGGAGGCTGAGGAGACCCCACCAGATGGACTTGAACTGGTGTCCAGTCTACAAAGAGGAGGGTCAACACAGAGGAATCATTTCCTCCATGCTTCCAAGCGAAGCCAACCATCGTCAAGCAGGACCTTTGACTTATCTTCACATAGACGTAACTGGTAAAAGAAAGGAGCCAGGGGCTCCTCCTAAGTCCATGTGACCCCCGAGGAACAGATTCTCAAACAACCTTAAGAGTAAAAATAAATTGGTTTATCTGGGCCAACTGTATGGCCTTAAACACCCAAAAGGAAAGTATAACCAAAGATTAAAGGGTCTAATATTATTTCTTAAGAGTCCATATACATTGCTAAAGGCTACATAACAAGCAATAATGCCAGATAGGTTATACCATCTTTTGAGTTGTTGGCCAGGGTGGCCAAAGGGACTCCCAGATAGTAACCCAGCATAGAACTGGGAAAATGAACAGTAGACCCCAATCTTATCTAAAGGAATATTGACAACTAATTATATGCTAGTCAAGGAACAGCTGACCCTCCTAAAACAAACACCTCTAGACAGGCTGACTGGATTCACCAGAAGGAAAAGTAGTGGGAAGGGCTGGGGGTCCCGACAACACAGCAGACAGTAGCAGGGATATCAGAGTATAAGGGCTCTAGTGGGGGGAGGGAGGCTATGAGAGGTTGCCATCTTGGAAGTGGGTGTATAGATGAATAAGATGGTTTGGGATGTTCTGTGTGACACACACACACACACACACACAAAATCAACAAATAGCAAAAAATGTCTTATATTTGAGGAGGAGGCATAGAAATTTACATCATGCTAATTAATACAGGTGATAAACATTACCATTGAAATCTACCCAAAGACTTTGTAGACATACACAGGCACCAAGGATCCAAGTGCAACCAATTATGGCTAGTATTAATCAGATACATACAGATTAGAGATGTGTGCACCAACATCTCAGTGTTAGTAGCAAAAACAATGAGTCTTTCTGCAAGGAACAATATATTTTAAAATGAAATGGGGATCTTTTTTAAAGGTTAAAAAACTCATTCAATTTTATGACTTACATGGGTTATACTGAGTTCAATATTGTGTAACTGTATTAACTCAACTGTGAACCTAGAAACTTGAACCTACTTGTGAAAGAGATGTACTGTTGCTCTGGAGTGTGTTACTGAATATGTTAAAGCTGTAGTGAAAATCTTCTAATCATGTAGTTATTAAATTAAAAAGTAATGATTAGAAAATAATTCTTCAAAGCATAAAAATTTGCTCCTTAATAAAAAAATTATGTTTATGTATGAAACTGTGTATTTTAATAATGAAATGGAGATCTTTCTTAAAGGTTAAAACCTTATTTGATTTTATGTCTTATAGTATTTATAGTGAGTGCAATATTGTATAACTGTAATAATTCAACTATAAACCTAAAAATTTACAGTCAATTTTGAAAGAGATGCATCTTAGCTCAGGAAATTGTTATTGAATATTTCAATGCCTTTGTAATGAAATGCTTCTTTTAAGTATGTGGTTAATAAATAAATAAATTTTCAAAAATCAAAAAAAGACACATGTACTCTCCAGTTACAGAGGACCACATAGAAATTCTTACATTACAGAAACTGTTTACTGAACTTACTAAGTTAATTTTCAAAACACTCTATTCCTTGCAACCTAATATTTCCAAATTTGAATATCTCCTGTGGAGTTGATGTGGTAATGCAAAGAAAAGGACAATATTAACATAGTGAGAGAGGAAAAACTGAAGAAGAAAGCTTGTTATGGTTTAGAGGCATGACTTTTAATTAAAATTATGTAACTCTGCATGTCTCCTTACACCCAAAGAATGAAGTTACCAATTATTTTTATGCAATACCAAGACATTCCTAAAATCATATAAACATTCTTAAAAGGTGATTTAAAAAGAATTAGGTGAATTTTCAAAGTCCTAATGTATTCTATCCAAATACAAAGAGAGATTTATGGGACTTCAGGAAGATTGCCACAAATTTAAGCAGATGCTCACATATATCTGTACACACTTTTAAATGAATGCACCTTGTTTTACTCCATCTGTTTGATTCTTTACACTCTTTCTGAAAAGGATATCTCCAAGACTTGCGAAGCCTTCCTTGCACACACACACAATAATAAGAGTTCAGTCTCTTTTCACAGTGAAATAAAAGCACAGGCTGTGCAGCTTAGAATGTTTATTCTGTTAAGATTAAAGCATTTTATGGAAGAGCATCATAATATATTTTGGATCATTTTTCTTGTTTACTTGTGTTGTTCTGTCTTTCTCAATGTCTTTGGCTATAAACTGGACCCATTATGCTTTAAATACTCCTGGAACCAGAGGTGAAAATGGAGATGGCTTGTGCTTACTGCTGCAAGAAGTCCAGTAAAGGTTAATGAACTTCTACTGTGGAAGGAATTGAGGATTCAATTTAAACCCAGGTCCTGTGAGGAATATAACAAATATTTAAAAAATCTGCTATAATTATGTCTAGGTATTTCAATTTGAACCTTACATTTTTGTGCTTAAGTAGGAAATTCTAGATAAACATGGTACTTTTGTTTAAGCTATGATTGTTTAGCATTCATCCAAGCAATCCCCTTCATCATCTCTTACAGAGAGTGAAGAGGCTGGCATTCCATGCATCACAAAGAAGATCACAGAGCTTCCTTTGATATTGGATGGAGACTATAGGATTACTCAAAATAAAAGTTTCCAGTTCTTCCACTAAGATGAGCCTTTAAGAAATTGACCTTAATAAAGTATGTGGTATAATATATGCTAACCCAGAGGACAATGAAATTTAAAATAAAAATTATACATCATATTGTTAGAGCATGAAACACAAAACTCTGCATGTGTTTGAAATTCTTTATGTGAAGCCATACTGATTTACCTTCTTAAAAGATGAGTGTATATTGGGTTAGCATTTTGAATGGAATTTTAAACTCATGTCTGAATTAAATTCTTTTAGATTAGAATATGTTTGACAGATTTATTTTGTTTAAAAACTGCCAGCTTGTGTTTCTTAGGAAAAATCTTTCATATTGAATTTTCTCCATAGAAAGCACAGGCAACTGGAGAAGAAAGGATCCTTTCTGGAGAAAAATTCATGAATTTTTCAAAACACTCGAATGGTTTCATGACTCACACGCCTTCCCTGGAAGAGGAAGGATCAGAAAGCCAGGAAAAGTGAGAACAGGAGATTTGGCACCGATGGGTAAGAATGACTTTGGAAGCATTTTATTGCAAAAAGAACAAAGGAGTAGAACTGGAATTAGAAAGACTCAGGACCAGAAAAGTTTGTTTTGTTAGTTTTTTAACATGGTAGATTGGGTACAATACGGTATCTGTCATGGAGGAAGCAGTAGAAAAATGGACGACGTGAGAGCATTTTAGCCGCAAGGATATTCTCAAGTGTCTGCAGAACTCAAGCTCAAGAAGGAGTTAGAGGGAGAGCATGCAGCAGGCCCATGAGGTAGAGGAGTATGAGTGCTTATGGCGATGCTGACGGCTTTGGCATTAACGTCTCATTTCTAGGAACAGTAGGGGAATACAGAGCAGTAGGCACAGATGTACATAAGCAGTTAGATGCAGTGGGAGGAGCTGGTGTACAGTCTTCTCTAATGGCTGCAGTATTTTTCAGTATAGAAATGTGGTCAATCCCTTAGCTGAGTTGCTAGAAATAGGAGAATGGGTTTGATGTCATTAAGAAAATGTGTTGTCTGTAAGTCAGGAGCTATTATGGATGACAAGTATCAAAAACTGAAGAGATTCTGTTGAAACAGAATCTCTATAAACAAGGTGATAAGACACTTGTGAGGCAGAGCTGTTGCAAAAAATATAGAAAAAGAGATATGAGGGCCTGGAGAGATGGCTCACT
The DNA here is from genome assembly GCF_000622305.1 of Nannospalax galili. NCBI lineage: Eukaryota > Metazoa > Chordata > Mammalia > Rodentia > Spalacidae > Nannospalax > Nannospalax galili. The sequence goes on from NW_008338999.1 coordinate 4,558,972, forward strand.
GGTTAAGAGCACTGACTGCTCTTGCAGAGGACCCGGGTTTGATTCCCAGCACCCACAGGGCAGCGGCTACAAACTGTCCTTAACTCCAGTTCCAGGGGAATCTGAAGCCCTCTTCTGACCTCTGCGGCATCGCACAATATGGGTACACTCACACACATGCAGGCAACACACTCATACACATAAAATAAAAATAATATATAAAATATTTTCTTAAAAAAAGAGATATGAATGTTTCCCAGAGGCTTACCCTGAAAGGTGAAGCAGTACTTTGTAATCAGGGTACTGAAAACTTTTCAAAGTGTGTTACATGGTGGTCATTAATGTATATGAAACTTTTATATCTGACAAGATAGAATGAGACATTATCTGTCTCTATTAAAGTTGTGGTCTCAAAGGCTGATAAAATAGAAAAGTATCTAATTATTCTATGTCCTAAACCAGGGGCCTAATTTGTCTCATCATAACCGGCTGAGAGTTTATGGTGCTATTTCAAACAACTTAAACTCCCGGTTCTAGCCTCTGTACTGGAAGAAGCTGTTGGACAAGAGAATATTTTTAGAATGCTCTAGTATTTCAGCTCCTCCCTCAGCTGGTCCTCCTGAGAGGTAGAGATGTGTCCCTTCTCATTCAGACCAAAAATAAAGAAGGCTCCACTACTAGTCAGCTGTACTTCCTTTCCAACAGGACAAAGATGCAAGATTTATTAGGTAATTTGTGGAAGAAATTTAACCTAGTGTAATTTTAAAAGAGATTCCTAAAGTCTTGTAGTCCAAGGCAAGATGACCTGTATAGAGGAAACAAGCAAGCAAATGACACCGCAAACATGTAATACTACCGACGAACTGTGGGATGTGTCAATGTATCGATGCATGATGGCAGGAGTGAGTGGCAGACTAGATATTCCCCCCCAGACTCATATGTTTGAACATTGGTTTCCCAGCCATTGTTGTGCTGCCTTGGAATGTCATGTAGACAGAAGAGCGGCATTGCTGTGCGTGAGGAACTCCAGCTTCTTTTCTAAGAATCTACAAGAGCCTTCTGAAGAATAAAAAGGTCTATCTGGACAGTCCTAATGCTCTTATGCTAACCACGTCTGCCTAACTTTCCTCTTAACCCCCTTCTCCTTCTGAGCAGGACTCATAGGGTTCTGAAATTAATACTAGCAAACTCAGCAATAGAATGAGAAAACATCATATTACATTCCCCACCACAGGCTTTCATTCTTGAAACAGGATCTTAGTGGCAGGTGTGGTAGGTGAATGGAGTGAGAGGTAGAGAAGGCAAATTGGGTGTAATTTTTCTGTTAGGGTAATGTAGTAAATAGACCTCCCTTTTAATGTTTTTAGGGAGACAGTTACTAAAGGGGCTAAGACAGGGTATAAGACCCATCCGATTTTCCCCGAAGAGCAGAAGAGTAATTCCAAGGGAAGATTCAGACTCATGAGGAGGAAGGAAACCGTGTCATGATCGACTCACCCAGGGCTTCATTTTCAGTATGTCAGGTGCTCATCCATAATGGGATCATGGATATACTGCATGTTGTTAAGGTACTGCTAGATGAGCAAGCAGGTCCTGCCATAAAGGATGGATGGGCACTGCTAGGTGATTGTCTGCAACTTAATGGCACGTGAGGTGAATTTGTGTACAACCAGTTGATTCTAGCCAAATATAGTTACTGGAGCATGTGAAACTATTTCAAATATGGTAGTTCTGCTATACTTTGATTTTTTTAATTGACAAAAAATAATTATGCATATTTGTAGGGTACAGAGTGAAAATCCGATTCATGTATATAATGTCTAACAACTCAATTAGGCTAATTATCATTAAAATCTCTAAGTATCTGTCACATTTTTGTATTAGGAGTGCACCAACTCCTTTTCTGATGCTGACCCATTGATGAAGAAAAAGTAAGAGAAATACACATAAAGAAACATATAATTTTCTACATTTTCAAAGGAAGTAACTCAGAGATTTGAGTTGCAAATTAAAGCAATGCCATGAAAGTTTGATACCAATTCAGTATATCCTATCAGTTCTGGTTGAGGTAATGATTTAGATCATAAACCTCCTCTGTGTGTGTGTGTGTGTCATTTTATGTGTTATATGCATTATATTATGCATACATTGTTATGGTTTGAATGTTAAATGTCCTCCACAGGCTCATACACTTGAGCACATGTCTTCCCAACAATTGTTGTGCTGTTTTGACATGTTGTATAACATTTGAGAGGCAGATCCTGATGGTCACAGGGGTGGCCTTATGAGTTAGGTTTGTCCCTAGTTCCACCCCAAGTCTTTTTATCTTCCTGATCTGAGGAAAAGTAACAAGCTCTGTTGCAAACCCCAAGCCCAAACAACATACAGTCCTAGCCACTATATGCTACCCCACCCATGAAATGATCTAAATTTATTTCTTCCCCTGAGTTCCTTCTTGTCAGATATTTGATCTCAGAAATAAGAAAAGTAAGGAACACTCATATTATACATAATATTATTGATGATATAAACATATCTCTATCAATAGGGTAAGGAATATTATTCCTTTCCTTCAATGAGGTCAGGTCAAATGTCTTTTCAAGTTTGATGTAACACAGTATCACACAAGGTGGCTCTCCACAATCATGCTGACTACTCTCACTTGAGGTTTATAATCACTAACCTCAAAAAGGTGATACTTTTTGATGTTCCATCTACTGTCCCAGGCTCCTCAATGTCATTCATACCCTTTTACCTCTTGAATATTCAGCTCTTCTCACGTTTCTCTTTGTGACTGCTTTTACAGCCTTACTTTCTCCTTTCTCATCATTGAGGAAAGTTTTTGTAGGGCATTCCTTCCTCATTAAGAGGCTGATGGACTCGAGAACATTACCAACACCAATCCCATCCTGTTTGTCTGATGAGATCTAGCTTAGAATGTGAATGTACACTGCTGTAGTTTGAGCATCAGGAGGGGTGGGAGTGATGGACGTGTCAGATCTCTGGATACTTAGCCATACTCTTTCCATCTTTTGTCACCCATTCCAAAAGAAACCCAATCAAGAAGCCTTCCTGGTAATAGCTGTGCCTCACTCAGTTTTTTCTTTTTTTGGCTTTCTAGGTCAATCCATTATTGCCAGATGGAAGAACTGAAAACCTTATATCTGGAGCATAAGGGTTTGGGAAGGTTGACACCCATCATGACTGTCTTTCTGCTTGGATTGCATTTTATCTTCCTTCTCTTTCTTAGAGGTAGCCTGAAGTAGAGCTCTCAACTCCTTATGATTTTATTACACATCCTGCCAAGATCATTTATATTGTCATCGAGCAGAACCCCTCACTTCTTCAAAGATGGCTTTCAGTTCTTCACCTCTAGCCCCATCAAACAGGACAGTGACCTGCCCTTCCAACTACCAGTGAGGCACCACATACTAATGCCCCCAGTTCCCCCCCTTGTCACCAAACCAAGTCTTCCTTGTTTCTGTCTATGGTTACATTGTCCTTCCAGTGCCGATGCTTCACAGTCATCTTTGAATTTTGTGTTTTCTGATGCCACACACTGTAAATCATCTCTTGATTTAGTTTCTCCCTGCAGCCTTCATGGGAAGGGGTGATAAATACCTAGATGCTTCCACTGCCGAATAACCTTTCTCACACAAACCCATGACATGTACTGTAGTCAGACAGGTCTTCCCAAAAAACTGCTCTATTACCCTATTTCTCAAAAATCTTAGATGATTTACATTTACCAATTAAATTAAAAACACATTCTTGGGCTAAGGGGATGATTCAGAATAGAGTGCTTGTTAAGCCAAGTGTGAGAACTGAAGTCCCACATACACGCCAAGTTAAGTGGAATTTCCCCCTACTCTCAACACAAGACAGGTAGAAACAGGATTTCAGCAGCAAGATGGCTAGCTGGATTAGCTAAATCAGTGAGCCCTGGGTTCAAATGAGAGACTGGCCTCAATATCAAGCAAAGAGGGATTAACATAGATACCTGATATCAACCTCTGGCCTCCACACACATGTGCGACACATGCAGAAATGCTCATACATGCCACGAGCATGCACAATCACACACAAAAAGAAAAACAAAACCCCACATTTTACCCTGATGGGTGCATTCTCTCTCTGCTCTTGACTTGGATGTGATGTAATTCACTCCTCAAACTTCTGCCTATGTGACTTCACTGCTGTGATGAATTCTAACCTGAAACTGTGAACTGAAACAAACCCTTTCTCCCCTAACTTGCTTTTTGTCAGGATATTTCCACACACCAAGTAGATAGAAACCCACAATACTCAATTCAAAGCCAAATTAGAAATTGTACTATTATCTGAACACTATGTTTGAAATGCATTCCTTTGTATCCTCTCTGTCTGCACCCAGAAACCATGCCCATATCCAATAAATTTCTAGCAGCCTTTCAACGAAGTTTAACATTAACAGTAGAGATAAGGAGCTTTGGAATCAAAAAGAACTCTATTCACGTTTTACCACTTAAAGGTTCACCGATCTTGGGATGGTTGTTTAACTTCTGCAGATGCATATTTTATATTTGCAAAATGAGGATGATTTTACTACATATACAAAGCTACTGGGAGAATTAAATAAGATAATGTGTATCTTGAAATTTAAAATTCTTAATTACTGGTAAAACATGATCGGTACTAGTAGATTCTCATAAACCCAGGCAAAGTTCACAGGTCCTTTCTATTTTCTGTCTCCTGATTGAAGGAATTGCTTCACGAAGCACCTGCTGAAATATTACCTCTGTTGAAGAAAGCTTCCCTACGTACTCTAAGGTAAACTCCCATTATGATTTTACTTCTTTTTCATTAGAGCAACTGACATTCCAATATGCATCTGTATTTATTTGTATCATGTCTGCTCTATTAGAATGCGAACTATGTAAGTCAAATCTCGATCTACTCTATTTTGTGATATATTCCAAGCACCTACAAAAGTGCTGGGCACATGAAAAGCCATTAATGGCTATTTATTGAATGAATATGTAAAAATACACTTCTTTACTCTATCTTAACTTCACTGAAACACAGTTTTAAGTACTCTTATAATGAACACTAGTGACAAGTCTGCTGATTAGTTACTTCCTTTTATAAAATCTACTGCTAATGAAATGTATGTTCTCACTTAGATATTTATACATTCTGTTATTATAGTTTGCCAGATCAGAAACTTCTCAAGGACAGCGATACTTCTACAAATCAGAAGTCAGGAAACATATTCTGTAATGGACAAAATAACAAATATTTCAGGTTTTTACAACCCATCAAAAACTTTTCATTTCTTCTACTGTAAAGCAAAAAGTCACGGACTTTACATAAAAATGCATGAGACTGAACTTGGCCCCTTCCTTGTTCATAGTTTATAACTGCTCCACTTAGAAATTTCTATTTGTGGTTCCACAATACAGTGAAACATATAATAGAAACCACTCAATAATACAAACTAGTTATTTAGCAAATATTTATTGAATACATGGCATTATAAACCAAGTCAGATAGAAATTACAGATATAATGATAATAAAGGCATTGTCATAAGGGAAATAGTCATAATTTATTAACAGCTAATAAAGAACAAGGTTGTTACTTCATTTTGATGATCCAAAGACGCAGACATATGGAACTCTAAGAAATTAGGAAGGATTCCTATGGTCATCAAGAGCTGGAATAATAGAAACAGCTTTTTTGAAGTGTATTACGCTTTGGGACTTTTGTGGCTTTTCAAAACTTTTCTAACCCAGACTGGCTTTATACTTGTCATCCCCCTGTCTGCCTCCTGTGGGGCCGGGAAGATACAGGCCTGGAAAACCATGCTTGGTGGTGAGCAAGCACTTGAAACAGGTAACACCAGTAAGAAAAATGAGGTTCCACAAGCTTAAATACTTTTATCGATGTCATCTAACCCATGACATAAGACACAGAACAAGGACATCTGACCCTGAATCCGAGTGGAATGATTCTTTTATTCTACTACGGAACTTCAGTGATTAAAGAACTTCTATCATTCCATGGCAGGAAACAGATTATTTGTGTTTGAAGGTTGGTAGTATTTGAGTAAAACTGAATATCAGAACAGGTAGGAGGTCCTGTAAATTCTGGCTCTCATGTACTCTCTCCACCCCTGCTCACTGCCAGGTCTCCCAGGTCACCAAGGCCTGAGAGGACTGTGTGGTGCTCAGAGGAGGCTGTCTGTATTTCCTTTGTTTTTCTTTTGATTCTCCATCTGTTCCCCTTCTACCTCCCTCATCTTCTAGCCTATTTTCTTTGCTTATTAGATGTTTACTTTGCTCCAATGCCACCTAATTTACTCTGAATTTACTGATGAATTGTCTCCTACTAGAATCCCTATTCTACATAAACTTCAGTGAAAAGTCACTATGATTCTTTATTGCACAGCACCTGATATTGATGTTTAATGTATTGTATGTGTCTATATGTCTCTTCATTAATTTTAAACACCATGCCTGTCATATTTTCTCTTTATCATGACAATAAAATACATATGGTTGAGTTGAAGACACCAGTGACAAAAAAATGCTTTCAAATACATGGTTAAAAAATTTAAATGCTGCGGATTTTTAAAATGAAATTAATTAAGTGAAATTAAATGGATGTACTCTTATTATCTCCTAGAGGCATAAATTTAATGAGATGGAAGAGCAAAAAAAATGCAATGGAGCAAGAACACTTTACACAAGGGTCAATTAAATATGAAAAAAAGAGGATTTCAGGGTTAGAATTCATTTTGGACCTTTGCACATATGAAAAGTTCAGGACTGAAATAAGTACCCCAGTTCTATTATTGCTCTAGAGATCCAAGCTGCAGTCCACAGAGCATATATTCATTGTTCGATGATAGAACTGTTATTTAACAGTCATCCCAGCCAGAACTGAATGACAATTAATATTAAGATCTCACTGTGCACATGCCACAATGTGAGGCATTTAGAAGGGGGCTGGCGGCATTTATTTTCTTTAATCTCTATTCTTAAGAGGCTCAGAGTTAAGATAAATGCACTGAAAGAGGCATGCGTATCCATATGTGTATTAACAAAAATCTAAATGATAGGATGCAGAGTGCGGGGGAGGAGAAGCTTGAAGCAGGGGAAGTGTTCTCCTGGATTCTGCATTCTGATGCCACTTTAAATTGATCTGTAGAAAGGAAAGGAGAGGTGTGGGATTGGAAGTGTGGCAAAGAGAATAATGCAAATGCGTTTGGTGGGAGGGCTCCTGTCTTGAGCTGCTTTTGTATTCTCTTGCATCCCCAGCACATAACAAGAGTGATCAATAGGCGTTTCATAATCCTGTTAATTTTCTCTACAAGTACACTTAGAATAAAATTTCCTCATAAAACATACTCACTGTTCTAAAGTAGACCAAAGTGTCTACTCATTGTATTCCATGGATTCCTCTCTCTCTCTCTCTCTCTCTCTCTCTCTCTCTCTCTCTCTCTCCCTCCCTCCCTCTCTGCTTTCTTCCCTTTTACCAGAGAGACTTAGTCATACGTAACTTTTATTATTCCTGTGAACAATTCAGTTTATTTCATTCAGCTGTTGAAGTTGTATGCTCCTCCTGGTGTAGGATCTCCTGCCTTCCTCCCTCCCTCCTTTCCTCCCTCCCTCACGCCCTCCTTCCCTTTCTCCTTCCCTCCCTCCCTCCTTCTCCTCTTCCCCATTGTCCTTCTCTTCTTCCTCTTCTATCTCTGAAAAGCCCGTTGCCTGTGTTCAATCCAAAAGATGTTTCTAAAATCCAGTTGGGAGTTAAGAAGCCAATATTCCCCCAGTTCATTTTCCCTGCTGACCAGGCTGACTGCCTCAGAATCCTAAGGACCTGCTCAGAATCTACAACATTTGGCACTGTCATGATTCTCAAGACTATCCCAAGGGATATCAATATTGAGAATTCTGCTTTAAGAACCAAAAACTTATGTCCTAAAATATGTTTATAAAGATGGTACTTTTCCTCACACTTGAGGGCTAAATTTTCAGCAACAGCTACATAATTGGTGATTGAACCTAAGTAGTTACTGTGAAGAAGTTAGCACTAAGTGCTCTAGTGAGGCAGCCTTAGGGATTTTACCAAGAGGACAGGTCAAGTTCAAGAATCAGCTACACAGTCAATCTTCACACTAGCTTATGCCATAAATTAAAACGTTCATCTAATTCAAATCCATTCACCATTTTCTTGCAGAAGTTCCCTCTATGGACTGAATTTTCTCCTTCCTCATCTCTGAATTCAGGGATTGCAAACACTAACTCATAACAAGATCAATAGATTGATGTCATTAAACTTTCTGAGAGTGGGACTTTTGGATTGGGATCAACACATCAAGTCCCCATCCCCACTCGAGGAAGGAAGAGTATGAATCAGAAAGAGAACTTTCAATAGGACGTAACCATATTGGTACACTCATACCTGAATTTCAGCCCTCAGAACTGTGTGGATAAAAGTTTCTGGTGCTTAAGGCATCCAGTTCTAGTTCACTGAATCAGTTCGGGTAGCCTGACCCAACGGAGGCAGTTTCCATCTCAATTCATTTATTCTGCAACTCCCTTTCTAGGGACCCCCTCCCCCAGGTTTTGTTTCACCAGGATATGACCTTCATTCCTTGAGCTTGAGAACAGCTCTGGAAAATGCAGTCCCTGTATCTTACAGGAATCACTTGTGCCATAGCACAAAGGTCTCAAATCTCTACTCACACTGACATTTTTACCACTCTCAAGTCAGTCGTGGCTCACAAGTCCTCTGGGCATTTCCATAATATCTTCTGTTCCTTTGCCTTTCTTGTGACTGTCATGAAAAAAACACAATCAGATTTTGTCTTCTCAATAAACTAAAATAGACATTAGAGGCGTTATCAGACTGTAGGGCCACATCATCTGCATCTGTGAGGCAATGCAGTGTCCTTTCTTATTCTTCTCTATGTTGCCAAATCTGAGAAAAGTTCCTGGCAATATGAAGTATTCAATAAATATTTATAAGTTCTGGGTGGAAGAGAAGAAGAAAGGAAGGAGCGACAGAGGGAGGAAGGGAGAAGCAGGGAGAGAGAACTGGTTTGGGTTTGGCAGTTGAAGCGTATAAGCTACTTTAATTGATATGCCTCCTCTTTTTATTCTGGTGAGTTGTAATCAAGTAATGTTGTTTTCTCAATCAGAAGAAGAAAATACTTAACAACCCTAGCAAGCAATTAAGAAATATATCTTGTTTCTTTCTCCTCAGTTGACTAAATGATTTTCACTTCTACTGTCTAAAATGAAATAAAATATGAAATAAAAAAACCCCAAAACTCTAGGGGACTGGAGAGGTATCTCAGTATTTAAGAGCACTGACTGCTCTTGCCAAGGAGGGCCCAAGTTCAATTCCCAGCAACCACATGGTGGCAAACAACTGTCCATAACTACAGTTCCAGGGGAACTGTAATTGTAGTTATGCTATCTTCTGACCTCCAAGGGCATTGCACAAAATGAGTGCACTTATATACCTGCAGACAACACATTCATACATATAAAAATAAGAATTAAAGCATTTTTAAAAAAACTAAAAATTTGCTTATCTATATCAGATACAGTGTTATGAAATATTTGTTTTAGAAATCTAAATGAAAAAATATTTTGATATAATTCTGACACAGGACTTAGAGCAATTGAATTTTGACTGACCTGGAAGCCTCCTCCCTGAAGACTAGCACTTATAATACCAGAAGATACTATGCAAGCTGCCAGTGGAGGAAAGTCAGTCATTGTGTGTGTATTTGGGTGTGCATAATGTATGTGCACATGCATATGACATGGTGTATGTATGGACTCAGAAGACATCATGTGGGAATTGGCTCTCTTCTTCCATGTTTGCATGGGTTCCATGGTTTAAACTCAGGTGGTCAAGCTTGTGCAGTAAGTACCATTACCTGCTGAACCATCTTGTTAACCCTCTTTTGTTTAATTTTAGGTACATATAGTGTTTGATTGATATATTAAAAATATCTACCATCTGTGGATATGGCTCTCTAATAGCGCACTTGCTTAGCTTGCGTGAGGCCCAGGTTTTAATCAATAGTACTTAAAAATACGTTTAATTATCTAAACAACCACAGATAAATCTCCAACTGAATCTCATCTTTTTCTGTATGCATTATATTGGAAGGTTAGCTCTATTGAAATACAGCTTAGATGATGTAGTCAAAAGCACTTAGTAGAAGATAACACTCTATAGAATTGTCTCTGTTATTTTGCTATTTTAAGCCCATAGATTAAAAAAAAAAACTCTTTGGCCTTCTCACCGTGTGTCCCAGTCTTACCCATCATGAATAACAAAACTATATATATTATATCTGGTCTTCTTTTATTTAGCATTTGCTAGGTATTAGATGGTGCATTAAATGACATAGGAAATTCACAGAGAAACAAGTAGGTCTCAGTGAACAAAAAACCAATTTTCAAGATTTCAAGATGAATAAAACCTTCTCATTTGAGTTGGATTTAGAAAAAAAATATGTTGTCCACTCTGGAGGCAAAATAATATGTTCTGAGTGTGAGATTTGGAAGACACTGGATATTTTTGGAATATGAAGTGCTTGGGGCACCCAAGAAAGAAACAAATCTCAGACCCTTAGTGGTCTTCTTTTCCAGGTTCAAGAGTTTTCTGTTGAACATAAAAGAGTCGCTCAAAAGAGGTCACATGAGCACATATTTTAAGGAGTGGAGATGGTATGGCTAGATGATCAGACTTGTGACTGTAGGAAGATTAAATGTGCTCCTAGATGGGACTTAACTCAAACACAGAGTGGATGAGGTCTGATGCTATCTCACTTAATTTTTATGATCTATCCACTTCCCTCCCTCCCTCCCTTCCTTTAGTCCATCTTTTTCTTCCTATTTTATGTGTATGGAAGTGTGTTGGGGTGGTGCATATGTGGTGTGAGTATGCACATGGGCATGTGCCTGTGGAGACCAGAAGCCAACCTTGGATGTCATTCCTTGGGTGCAGTCTACCTTGTTTTTGTGAGATATGGTCCCTGACTGGAACCATAATCCAGGGCTTGCTGATTAGGGTAGGCTGACTGGCCAACAAGCCCTAGGGACATGACTGTTTCCTCCTTCCCAGCACTGAAATTACTAGTATGGGCCCAGGAATCCATCTTTGCTTCCCCAGCACTGAACTTTCTGGCTTTTTAACTGGGTTCTGGGGATTGAACACAGGGTCTCATGGTTGAATGACAAGCACTTTACTAACTGCACTATCTCCCCATCCCCATCCTCTCTTCTTTCAAGTGAGCACATGGAAGCCATAAGAAGCTCAGAAACATGCCATATGCACCATCAGATCTGTCCGAAGTGAAGGCACATGCTCTCTGAGCTGTCAAAGAAAACTTGTGCCAGATGGAGTCACAGAGTTAAGGAAGCTTTATTCAAGACTCCTGAAGCAAGAGCTAAGACTGTTGAAGTAGGAAACAGATTGGGCTCAACCTCACTATAAAAATGTAGATGGGAAGAACAGTTTTAAGTACTGTGGTGAGTTGTGAAACACTGGAGGGTGATAGTGGGCAGTTAGTCTCTATGATTAGGGCATTTGTGTTGGCTCCTTGGTGTTTTTACATATGAACCTTGTCTTCTTCCTTAGAGACAGAGGTGCTATCTCATTTGATGACCACACTTTAAAGGCATGGCTTCCACAGTCCTGACAATGACATTCTCACTATATAAAACTGGCAAAACCTGGTGGAGGATGAGATGTTGCTTCTTAGAGGGAGAGACAGAATTTACAATTTCTAGGTCTCTGATAAATACTTTCAAAATAAGGGGATGATAGATTATAGTTAAAAAAATTGATCAAAACTTTAGCAAAACTAAGGGGAGAGTTGAGACCACCTTAGCTGGTGCTATGCACAGCAAGTGGCACTAGGTACATGCTTCCTTATGGGTTGCAAGCTGACTCTCTTTTAAGTCTATATGAAACATCTGCATTTATTGTTCTGAGGTGTCTCTCCAAAGAGAAAATCCAGGAGTTGGCATGGCTGGCCCTTCTGGAGGCCATCTCATTGGTTTAGTGTCTTTTGTAGATGCCACATGCATTTCTTGCCCTGTATGCCCTTCTATTTTCAAAGCCATCGCCATCATATCTCCTCTCCTCTCTGATCTCTGCTTCTGTGGTCACACTGCCTCCTTAGACTCTGACCCTCCCCTTTTAGGAACTTCTTTATTTGGGCAACTTGATAATGAAAAAGAGGTTCTCGTATTTCAGTCTTTATTTCATTATTATTGCACAAGGTCTGTTTTTGTCATCTGTAGTAACATGATGAAAAGTTTCTGGGATCAGGATGCCGTTATTTTCAGAGGTCATTTTCCAGGGGTCGGTGCACAGAAACACGCTACTCATTTGGTGCTGTCACTTCAGGACTGTCCATCCCACATTGTCCCTGCTGTCTACTCACAGAGCCAGAAAAGAGGTGTGCCATATGGGATGGCCACACATACTTGGTACATCAGGATACAACACAGTCACCAATATTGTAAGTTTCTCCTGAACTGACAGGTCTCACACTCCTCCGCATCCGCAGAGAGCATGACACCCTGTCCTGCTCTTCGTTTCTCTGGACAACCCAGCATATCTAATGGCTGTACTTACCCAGTTACGTTGCTGAAACTGATGCTGGGTTTTCGCTTGTAAAATCCTCATGGACTGAGTGTTCAGCCCTCTGGTTTGGAGATGTTAATTTTACTGGATAATGATCTTGGTGATTTTAAACATTTCCTGTTGCTTGTTAAACTGCCTGCTCGATTCAGCTCCAAATAACAGCTTAAAGCATACAAGTGAAAATTTAGCTCTTCGTATTTAACAACTACTATAATTTTAAAATCTACTTTCAATTAAGAAAACCTTGTAATTCTAAAAAGTGGTTGTGTTCCAATGAAGTGCTGAAATGTCGACAGAATGCAAGTCCACTTTAGGTCTGGCAGAAACCGATCTGTTAGCATGTGGTTCCCTATTGAAAAGCTCATTCAATACTACTACTGACAGGACTGGTCTAGTGAGGCATTTAATATTTGTCTTTATACATCTCCCCGTGATGTCAGAACAATCTCCAGTAATCAAAGGAGATGAAAAGACCTAAAATAAAGTATTTCTTAAATCCAAATATATACAATTGACATTTTCAAGAAAATGTGCATAAAGGATGTATTGATTTAAGAAATGAAGATCATTTATGACTCTGGAAACAAGGTGGCTTTTGAAGCTATGACAATAATCTATTTTATGCTGTCAACACTCTTTATGGATGGAGTTAGTTTTCCAAAGAGAAGGATAATCTTTAAAGCAACACCCCTATTTGAAATGTAGTCTAATGAGACTCCGTCATTGAAGAATCAAGTCCAAGTTCATGGCAAATTTTCTTTCTGTTTAAAAATTAAGTTGAAATTTGTGCAGAGAGTTGAACATAGAAGATAGTCTGAGTACTGCATAGAGTATGTGAAGATATTATATGCTGCATAACAGGCCTAGGAGCCGTCAGCAGATCCCTTCCTGGGTACCAGCTGACACCAGATGTTTAACGATGTAGGAAAAAGAAGGATTTCTTTAACAAAAGTAGAATCTTCTGGAGATTCAGATAGGAAAGGCAATTTCTAAAAATGCTATTTGTTGAAATGAAAAAGCAAGTCTGTGGTAAATTTTAGAGTTTTATAGCTCCCCCAATGTTTACCCTATAATTGAGGGTTATATTTTTTGAATCAACACAATTAAAATTGATTCAAATTTCATGTTTTTGATTATTTGCTTGATATTATATCCATAGATTTAGACCAAGAAATGCACTGCCTCAGTTTTACTCCCTTTGTTATTTTATATACACATAGGCGATTTTTCCCCAGATCATCCCACAACCTTGGAGAATTGTTTTCGTTAGAGAAAGAGGTCTGTGTGGGGGTTTGCAGTAAGTGTTCCATGGCTTTCACAAGCAGGCAAGGCTTTTTCTTTTATTCTTGGCGTTGTATCTGGCCAAGGACATCTACATATTATGTCAATATGCACACAGAAATTTATAGATGGCAGTTGAGCGCGAGTTTTCTTTCTCACATAGACACAGAACTAAAAATATCAAATTGAACACATTTAAACTTGAGAGGGCTTGGGATTTGTCCTTAGGCTGGAATGCATACAGCTTTCCTTTTAATTTTTTTTTTTTAGAAATGCCAGAGGAATTTTATTCAAAGTTTATTAAAGTAGATTGCATTGAAAGGTTCGTTCCAGTTTCTTGCTGCCTACAATGGGCAGAGCTGAGGTTTACACCTACCCTAGGTAGTCTGATTTACTCACTGGTCTCTTGTTTAAATATTTGGTGAGTTTTATTTCCCATCAGTGATATAGTTCTATTGTCCTCATTAAGGAAACATGATTAATTCAAACATCTAGTGAACCTGTAAGAACTGAAAGAGTTTATCTTAGATTACAAAGACTTTTTGACATTATCAAAGATTATAGGAAATAAGGAAAAGCTTATATTTTAAAATTTTAATTTATTAGTTTTATTTTATGTACAGGAGTGCATTTCCTGAATGTATGTAAGTCCACCAGTGTTATGCAATGCCCATGGAGTCTTACGCAAGAAGAGGGTGTTGGATCCGCTGGAACTGGAGCTACTCATGGTGGTTAGCTGCCTATGGATGCTGGGAACCAAACTTGGGTCCCCTGTAAGAGCAGGCAGTTCAGGTAGCTGAGCCAACTCTCCAGCTCCAAAACTTATATTTATAAACTATTTATAATGATGTCCAATGACAGTGTTTTGAAACAGAATGATAAAAGTGAAAGCTGAGGAGATTGCTTGCTGTGCAAGTATGAGGACCTGAGTTCAGACCCCAAGTACTCAGGTAATATCCAGGTGTGGTGGTGTAGACCTGCAATCCCAACTCCCAGCACCTGGCCTAATCAGTGAGCTCCAGGCTTAAAGACCTTATCTTAAAAATTAAGGTAGAAAGGAGTTGAGGAAGACATCCCAAAGTCACCTCTGGCCTCCCATGTGCCTGCAAGAGGGATCATACGTCCATACTCCATTCTCTCTCTCTCTCTCTCTCTCTCTCTCTCTCTCTCTCTCTCTCACACACACACACACACACACACACACACACACACACATACACACAAAGAGAATGGTAAAGGATGTTAACTAACCTTCAGGAATCTATCCATTTGAATTTAAAGAATGAATAATTAAATACTAAGTATTCTAAAGTCAACATAAGGTTGCAATACCAAGCTTGGTATAAAACATTCAAATTCATCCCAGCAAACAAGCTTCTGAGTGTGGCTTTCTCATGCAGAGAATGGATTGATTAGTTTAAAAAACTGATGAACTTTTTTTGTTGTTGTTCCTGAAACTGATGATTCCTTTTTGTTCATGACTCACTGAACAGCTTTCCATCCTCTCTAACAAAGCAGGGGCTAAACTTGTCTTAGCTGGTGCCCACAGTTTATGAGAAGAAAATCCAGTGCATAAAAAGTGAGGAACTTTGAGTATTGGGAAGAAGGGAAAGAATCTTTGTCAGCATGGATTCAACTTCAAATATGTGTCCTAATGATCTCTGGACTGCTGCTGAAGGCAAGGCTGATCCAGGCAGGAATAATTGTGAAGGACTGCCAGGATTTTTTTTACAATCAGAACGAACACCCTGGAATTACTTTTCCCATGGTTTATAGTGAAACATCAGTGTGAGCATTTTGAGCTTATCACTGTGGATAAGGTTTGTAATTTGCTTGCTACTGAGTTCCATGAGTTGAAAAGCAAACTACTGTGGGTCAGGGGAGTGAGAAGACAGATATTATTTTTTAAAAGAAAAAAAAAATCTAAAGAAAACATATTTTAGCAGCAATGATTTTTAAGTTCTATATGTATATTTTCTGAATCTACTGACTTGAGCCTATTCATCAACTCTCCTTGTCACCTCATAAAAGCACATGCTTGGTCTTAAAACAGATGAAACAGGTGAGCCTTCCTGATGCATTTTCTTCTGCCAAGGTTATGGAAATATTCAGATTCACTAGAATTGCTAACAGATGAAAATGAAGAAGGCCATACATTTTTATTCAAATTGGACAGCAAATGCATATAAAGCATTCCTAAAACTGTGAGTATCCTTTGACCTAGAGACATCATTCTAAGAATATGGAAATTATCACATGTCTGAGCCAAGATTTTGCTACAAAATCATGGCAGATGAAAGTAGGCAAAATCAGAAATAATTTGCATGGTCCATTATCTGAATAAACATATTGGGGTGAGCAGATTCATACTCCAAACCAGTGATACGGTAAAATTCACAAATGCTATAAACACTAAGCAGAAGACAACAAATACAAAGTCTCATCGAATTCACATTGGATATAGAACTGACTGATTGAAAAGGATCATTAATATGTATTTTTAAATGAAAAATGAGGTGTCAATGTGGGGTTCCCAGGAAGCAAATCCAACAGTGATGGCTTCCATTTATTAGAAAGTGTAATCTTAGAAAACAGAAATGAGTCCAGAGCAGTGACGCTGAGAGGAAGGAAAATCCACAGGAGGACAAAGCCTGATAGACCTGCTTCCTGCTAACAGGAGGTATGACTATGTGAAGTGACTCAGATCCTCTCCAGGAGGGGTCTGAGAGCTGAACCATGTAGGACAGGACATTGGTTGAATTAGGTAAAGAGGACTATGGTCCTATTTTTGACATAGAAATTATTAAAGTATCAACAATGATTGTAGTTGAGTTTTGAAAATATTGTTTGTACTTATGTTTGCATTTATTTTCTCTTTGTCGATTTTCTGAAATTAATACTAACTCAGTTGTTAGGAAACAATTTAAAAGTTAATTCATAAATAGAAATTTGTTCTTTTTTATTACTGAGCAATTTCTACTTTTTTTGCTAATGGTTAGTTATTTACATAGGTTCAGCCCAAAATTTTTCTTGGCTCATGGTATAGAAAAAGATTTTCAAACTCAGGAAGTGATCAAGCTACCAAATTAATTGTGTTTCCTAAAATCTGCACATATATATGTGTGTGTGTGTGTGTGTGTGTGTGTGTGTGTGTGTGTGTGTAATATCCTTATGGTAGAATACATCCCTCATCTCTAAGAGCTATAAGAAATCAGGACGTGGGGCTGGAGAGATGGCTCAGTGATTAAGAGTGCTGACTGCTCTTGCAGAGGATCCAGGTTTGATTCCAAGCACCTACATGGCATCTATGAACCATCCTTAACTTCAGTTCTAGGGGAATCCGATTACCTCTCCTGACCTCCGTGGATTTGCACCACATGGACGCACGCACATACATGCGGACGATACACTTATACACATAAAATAAAAATAAGAAATAAAATATCTTACAAAAGAAACAGGACATAAGCAATGTAAATGAATAACTCAAATAATATGTTATTAGGTGGTTAAACATATTTCTATGGAAATATGTGGAGCGGAGATGGCGCATATGGGGACTGGGTACATTATAGATGAAATGGTCAGAGAATGTCTCAGTAATCTTTTGGCATTGGAGAAAGAAGGGAGGGAAGTGAGGCAGTGATTCTAAAGACAATTCGAGAGACTGTTTGCCATGAGGAACAAGAGGAGAAGTTTTAGGTGAGAGTGAGGATGGCATGTCCACAGAGCAGTAAGGAAGCTGGAAAGTGGGAAATAGTGAAAGGAAGAATTGTATAGCTACATGCTTAATTATTTATACGGTCAATATGTATTAGTGGATTCTAGTTAAACTGCTTTGAAATTCAGAGGTTCACAGTGTTTCTGTTCAGTTTCTCCATAGGTTTAACATACAATGCCTGGTAGAGACTATTGCAGGATTAAATCCTTCAAACTTGCATTCTGCAAAGTATTAACTTAAGTTTTAGAAATAGTTACAACATTTGAAGCTTTCTATATTGTTTTCTGTGTTCTATGTGACGTCCTTATCAATGTAAGGCTCTGTAAGGGCAGGGCTGTGCATGTCTAGTTCAACACTGTTTCTTCCTCTGGCAGACACATCGTTTTGGGAGAATAACTTGCCGTGTTTATAGTGAGAAACTGAAGAAAAGATAAACTTTAGATATGAATAAGGCAATTAGCTGAAAATTAAATTCAGCTTTAAAAAGTTAAACCAGAGTCTGCTCAGAAATATCTTGAGCTAAATTGGTCTATGTTGGGGAGAGGGTTTTCAATACTGCCAGAAAGACAGAAGGAAGTATCTCAAGCCAGTAATATAGACACACAAGGGGGGCAATAGTGCAGCTACTTTAAAAGAACCTGGACAAAGCTCTGTCTTCATAGTCTTCTTCACTTGTGATTATTTCATTCAAGATGTAGAATAAGAAAAAAGTGTTTGTAAAGGAACACAGCATGTCAGTCAGATCTTCTATACTCTTCCTCTGTGCTGTGAGGGTTACAAATAAATTGTTCCTTTAACTCTGGTGTTTCCTTGGTTCCCTCTCCTTATACCAGCTAAATAATGCAGTTTTCAGGTTTCAGAATAAATGTCGTTCCCTAAGGGAAGTAACACCCTTCTTCAAGACTAATTCAGGTTACCTTGTAAAGGATCTCTTTGCACCCGATTTCTCCAGAAGAACTTTTACTCATTGTGCAATTAAACAAGAATTAGGACATTATCTCTCTGGCCTCAGTCTTCCTCTTAGAGATATGCAAATGTAGGTTCTCCTTACTATATCACTAGATTGTTTCCCTGTTGCCAGCACCTGGGAGATGTGAGACCTAAAATGTAGTGGTGTTTATAGAGTTAAAAAGTATTACTTTTTCTCTTGCATTGTCTAACTCTTCCACCATGGTTTCCCCATTTAAGGTGCCCCCATTTTCCCCATGTCACCCTTAATAATACCCTTCTCCTATGGGCCCACGTCTCTTGAACCCCTTCTTTCCCTTTATCCCCTAGGTTTTTTGTATAACTCCCCCCGCTTAAAATAACCCCATTTTAATCCATTTCTTCCTTATTAATGCCTGTTTCCTACTGTTCTTCTCTTTCAGATTCTTTCTTTTTCTTTACCTCACTGATTTCTTTTCATTATCCTGGTTCCTGTGGTTATGTCTGGATACATAATCACTTATCAGGATTTGATGCTAGGATCCACATATGAGGGAGAACACGTTGTTTTTTGTTCTGAGTGTGTTAATTCACTTAGTATAACAGTTTCTAGTTCCATCCGTTTACCTGCAAATTTCATGATTTCATCTTTTTTTTACTGCTGAGTAGAACTCCATCGTATAAATGAACCACATTTTCATTCTTCACTCGTCAGTTGATAGACACTTAGGTTGCTTCCATCTCTTAGCTATTGTGAAAAGAGCAGCAACAAACATGCATGTACAAGTGTCTCTGCAATAGGATGAGTTCTTTGAGTATATGCCAAGGAGTGGTATAACTGGGTCAAATGGTAGGTTCATTTGTAGTGTTTTAAGAGTTCTCCATACTGCTTTCCATAGGGGTTGAACAAGTACGTAGTCCCACCAGCAGTGGACGAGTATTCCCCTTTCCCCACATCCCCTCCAAAGTTTTGGATTATTTGTTCTCTTGATCTTAGCCAGTCTGACTGGGGTAAGATGAAATCTTAAACTAGTTTTAATCTGCGTTTCTCTAATTACTAGTGATGTTGAACACCTTTTAAGATGCTTCTTAGCCATGTTTATTTCTTCTTTTGGGACCTCTCTGTTCAGTTCCTTAGCCCATCTTTTAATTGGATTACTTCCTTTCCTGATTCTTTGTGTTTTGAGTTTGTTATATATTCTGGATGTTAAACCTCTGTCAGATGTGTTGCTGTTGGAGGTTTTCTCCCATTCTGCGGGTTTTCTCTTCACTTCCTTGTTGCTTCTTTTGTTGTACAGAAGCTTTGTAGTTTAATGAGGTCCCATTTGTTGATTCTTGACCTTGTTTACGGGGCATTTGATGTCTGGTTTAGAAAATCCTTTCTTACATCTATATCTTGTAGGTTATTGCCAATGTTTTCTTCTAACAGTTTCAGAGTTTCAGGCTTCACATTGAGGTTTTTGGACCATTTGGAGCTGACTTTTGTGCAAGGTGAAATATAGGGGTTTAGTTTCATTCTTCTACAGGTGGAGATCCAGTTTTTCCAGTACCATTTGCTGAGCATGCTGTCCTTCCTCCAGTGAATGTTCTTGGCCCCTTTGTCTAGAGTCAGAGAAAAGTCAGCCCAACTACTTTCCTAAAATGTCTTACAGAGAAGAAACTGAATTAAGCAACCCAGAAATAAAGTATTTATGGATAGGAAGAAAACAAATTAAGCTCTGATCACTGAAAATACTTCTAGCTATTCTAGCTACATTGAAATATTGGTGTGTCAGGGGGGTAGCATATGACAGAGTACATGTAGAGGTCAGAGGACTACTTTGGGTGTGGGTCCATCTTGTTTGGGTGAGGGTCTTTTCATCATAACGGGTTGTGTTGTGTCTTTCAAGATAGCTGAACTAGGAGCTTCTGAGGGTTCTTGTTTCTAGAACTCATCTCCCTTAGGAGCACTGATTTTTCAGACTCCTACTACTGTGTCTGGCTTTGTGTGAGTTCTAAAGACTTGAATTCAGGTCCTCACAGTTGTAAGCAAGCACATTACACATCTTGCCATCTTCCCAGCCCCAAATATCTTTTCAAAAAATTCCTATTTAATACTCTTCCATGAAGACATGATGGAGTTAACTTTACCTCCCAGAAATAATGAAAATCTGTCGTGTATCAGCTCTTGCTTCAAGTTCTGCTCCGATGCCAACTATGTGTCTGTTTTTAAAGATTGCAATCCTTTATTTTTTATATTGGTTCAGCACAAAGTTATAGCAAACTGCAGAATTTTGCTACAATTACCAAACACTGCATAATTTCATCTAATTATACAGAACTAATGTACAACCTCCCTGTATTAATAATAAAGCAATTAACCTAAAATACCAATTGGTGTGAGTTTCTTGACTATTTCCTCATTACCACAGTCTGTTCCCAGCTTTGAACAATGAACATTATACTCTATAAATGTTCGCTCCAGAGAGTTTATTTTTACATGGATCATAATAGCCTTGACACTATATCACCTTTAATTTTCTTACCTTTCCCCTTCCCAAATTTGTATGTGTGAAAGGTGATATCTACTGTACAAGTTCATGATAAGCCAGATGAATTTAAGGGTAATTAGGAACATTAAGAGACTTGGTATTATACATCATAACCCTCTGATTTACTTTTCTTCCTTTTTAAAAAAAATACCAATAGATTTTGTAAGAGACACTTCCATTGTGTCTGACACATCTAATGTTATGGTGTCAATGGAAGCATGTGTGGAAACCATTACCTTGTCAATTTTGTGATGTCAATGAAAATGTAAAAGGCTCTTCCATTATCATTGTAACAGCTTCTTCAGTCTTTTCAAGGTATTATAAGACAGTAGAGGGTAGAAAATACTAAATACCTGAAATTTCTGCCTGCATTTCTTGAAATTAAATGTGGATATTGCACCTCTGTTTCATCTTACAACTTAGCTTGACCAAAAATATATAGAAACACAAATAAAATAATAAGCAGTTATTTTACTGTGGAGGAGGAATGCAAATTATTTTTTAAAACTGAATTTTTAGAATTCACATGGCTGGTTCTTAGAACGTTCTTATTTGTAAATGGAGAGAAGTTTTCTTGTAGACAATGTGTTGTGTTAAAAAATAGAATATGAAATTCAGGAAGCAGGAAGGTCACTGGACGCAATGACTTTACCTGAAATTATGGCCATCCAGCCATAACGTCTCTCTCTGTTGTAATGTTGAACAATTTCGTTTGTTGATGTCCTGGGAAGATGTAATCACGTATAGCTAATCTTAAATAAATGACACTTAGGTCCTGTGTAATACAACAAGGATGGTGATGCATGCTTTGTTTCTTTCCAATATGTACAGCATGGTTAGCAAAGCTTCTTCTTTGTTTACAACTCTCTAGGCACATTTTTTTCCCTTAATTTGCTTTGGTACGTATTGAAAACTTATGAAAGCACTAATATGCACATTTTCCCATGCAAATCTCTCTCTCTTTCTCCTTCCCCTCAGTTCTCTTTTTCCCTCTGTGTATATGTATGTGTGTTTCAATCTCTATATGTGCATAAGTACATTAAAACATGTGGAAACATTTTTGAAAATACTATTTTCTATCATATGCCATGAACTGAAGAAAAAAAATCTTGTTTTTTGTCTTTTAAGTCTGTGTGTACATGACATCTGTATTGTATATTTGTGAGTGCAGGAGCATATATGCCAAGATACATGTGTGTGTGTGTGTGTGCGTGTGTGTGCGTGTGTGTGTGTGTGTGTGTGTGTAGGTCACCCGAAAACCTCAGGTGTCAGTCCTGTCTTTGACTTTGTTCAAGACATGGTTTCTTATTGTCACAAGTGTTCACACTAAACTGACTGACCCATGAGTTCTGTAGATTCTCCTGTTTCCACATCCCATGCTTCCATAAAAGCTCTGGGGTTATACACATTACTGTGCCCAACGTTGTGTATGTTTCGGGGGCTTGAGCTCAAGTTCTAATGCTTGGAAAATAAATGGTTTACCCACCGAATTCCCTCTGCAGCCCAGAAAACACTATTAAAAGAAAATCATTCTACCTATTAGTATCTTTAATGGATGGATTCCCCATTAACTCTGGTAGTGTAACTCTTTATTTTCACCCAAACATAGAGAAAGAGAGTAGGAAGGGAGATGGTGAGAGGATAATAATCTATCTATCTATCTATCTATCTATCTATCTATCTATCTATCTATCTATCATCTATCTATCTATTTCTATATTCTATCTATCATCTATCTATCATCTATCATCTACTATCATCTATCTATTTATCATCTATCTATCTATCATCTATCTATCATTTATCTATCGAACATCTATCATCTATCATTTATCTATCAATCATCTATCATCTATCTATTCTATCATCCACATAATTATTTTTCTATTAATTGTAAAATCATCTGCCTATCATCTATATACTTATATTTATCTTCACATTATATTTATATTCATATTATAGTCAAAGATAGAGGTGTAGAATCTATATTTGACAAGTAATGAATGGAGAAATGAAAATAAAATGGGAGACAGAACAGCAGCATTGATACTTGGAGGAAATAGGATCAGAAACTAGGCTGAAACCTCTGCTTGCAATTCTGGGCTTTGTTGCCTAGCTACCTGAAGATGATGCTCTTAGGAAACATGCCTTCCTCCTCACAGTGTGCTATTTTCCCATTTGTAAATAGGGGGTGGGTAGAGGGAGAGCATAACTAAAGATGATGTTCTTTAAATTTATTTAACATTTTCCATTGGGAATCACGTCCATCCTTATAGACAGCTTGAGGTCAGTGTTTCCAGCATGTCTTTACAGCCCACACCAAAGATGCTCCAGGAAATACAGATAGTATTTTCATTGTGAAAGGGTTCTGAAATTGGGTGAAACAGAGTTGTTCAAGTGAAAATGCAAACTGTCCAGGGGCTGGACATGACGCATATCCCCAAATCCTAACCTGAATTTTCTTAGGAAGAAGGCTGTTATTCTTTCCCCACAACGAACAGTTTGGGTGTAGCTTGGTGATTTTTCTTGCATTAACTCATGCTATGGTTTCCTAAATTTTCTCTTTTTGTTATCAGAAACACAGAGATGTGAACAACAGTACATTCCCAATTGGAAGCTAGTGTCCTCAGCCAAAGCAACGTTATCCCTAAGGTCAAGGACTATGTGAATCAATAGCATACTGTTCTATGCAGTTGAATTTCAATGGCGAATCAGTTCATATAATCCAAAATTCATGTCAGCTGCCAGAGCACTACTTCAAAATACCTTGCTCTCATCCATTTCTTAAAACTTATTAGCCACAAATGATTAGGAATTATTCTATCAATGCATCACTATATTCTCATGCCCTGGTGACTTAGGGGGTTCCTTTCTTCCTATTTGACTGCTTATCAAGCACTTTTTGAAAAGTACATATTTTCAAGTACCATTTAGAAAATATTAACTAGAGTTGCTGCATCCGGAGAAATTTTAAGCCCCTTATTTTGTTTCCAATTAACAAATGCATTTCAAAGGCAGTGAAAACTGATTAAGAAAAGAAAAATCTGCCACACATCCACTTTATAATACAGAATAGCTTATCCCAAATAAAACACAAAATTGAAAAATAGACTTTTTGTCAATCACATAATAGTAACCTTTTATTTGCTCAAACTTTAACATGTTTAGCACCCTAAATACCAACAAAAATAGTTTATGCAATGCTGAGCTATTCTATTGAACAGAGTTATGTAATCAGTGTTCCCTAACATTTCTCAAGAACTTAACAGTGGGGCTGGAGATAGGGCTCTGCATTTGAGAGCACCAGCAGCCCTTGCAGTGGTACCAGCTGCAGTTCCCAGCAATCCCTTGGTGGTTCACAACTATCTGTAACTCCAGTTCCAAGGGATCTGATGCCATCTTCTGGCATGTATGGGCACTACACACATGTTATATACATATGTACATGCATAAAAGTAAACACATAAAACAAAAATAAAGGTTTTATTAACAAAAGAATTTATAGTGTTCCAGGGACTATAGTTTATTACTGAACTTAGGCCTTACCAACTCTCTGTGAAGTGACTATGGCTGTCATTGATATTATTATATCCATTGATGAATGAGAACGTAGACATGAGATTAAATAACTTGTCTTAAAATTTCCCGAGCTATTAAGGTCAGTAGCTGAAATTTCTATCCACATCTATGCAATTACACAGCCAATATTCAATTCTTTCTAAGAGAAATGTTTGAATCACAGAAATATTCTTTGGATAGTCTTTTAATATTCTATATGTATTTTAAATAATACATTATTTTCTAATTTTTTATGGAAACGGGATGTAGGAACGCAAAAGAGGTAGAAAAGAGAGGTAGACAGTACGTCAGTTAAGAGTATCAGCGATGTTTTGTTTTAGAACCCAGCCATCAGTCTTGATGTATTTAGTGTGGTCTAGAAGTTAGTGGCATCTGATTTATCTAGAAACCTATCATAAATGTAGGCTGTCACCTCCATCCAATTTCTCCCTGATTAGAATCTGTGTTTTAACCTCATCACCAAGGTGATCATGGGTACATTAAATCTTGAGAAGCACAGCAGGTGACTGATTTTTTACCAACAAAAGCTGAATTGCTCTATTCCCTTATTTGAAAGGGCTTGAGTTGATCCACAGTGCTGTCCATAACCCTGGGCTCAGTACTCTAATTAAGGGGGA
Source organism: Nannospalax galili (assembly GCF_000622305.1). Lineage (NCBI taxonomy): Eukaryota > Metazoa > Chordata > Mammalia > Rodentia > Spalacidae > Nannospalax > Nannospalax galili. Next base: position 4,584,269 of record NW_008338999.1, read on the forward strand.
GATGATGCAGGAGGGGTTGTCAAGGGGTTTTGGAAGGTGGAAGGCACAAATAATCTTTCTTATCTGACTCAGGGCAAATCTCATCAAAATAGTAGATCCGTGGCCAGCTGCCAACATTATAACAATAACTTCTTTCTTTTCCTTTTTCATTTTTTTCCCTCTGCAGAGTTGTGCTTTAGGCCCAGATCTCTTTCCATTTATCTCCAGGCTGGCATGAAAGAGAAACAGTTAGATAATGTCCAAAGCAAATGTAGAAAGATTAAAAAACATAGTAGGTGTATTTTAAAATAAGTAGTCTTCACTCATGAAAAAGTATTTCACAAAGAAGAAACAAAGACAAATATAAATAGACACACATAAGGAAAGAGAGAGAGATAGATAGAGAGAGAGAATACATCAGTGAAAATTTAAGGACATTATCACAGACCTCGAAATGTTAATAACCGTATAGAATCTAAATTTCATGCCTACTCATCACTCAAAATTTATTCTGAACCTATGATTGTTATACCATCAAGAGAAAGCAAAATTTTGGCTCAATGTAAACCTTTACTGGTAAAAGACTTGTAACATATTAGTACTTTTATTGAATTAAAAGTGTGCGACATTAAATTATAACCCTAACAGTCATAATAATATGGCATAATGGCATAATTATGATTAAATCATCATCACTATTACATCTGTCACAAATGAGCCTCCGAGATAGATGAAAAAATTGAATGTGTTCATTATTTTACCTTCTCAGCAAGTGTCCTACAGTCCTGTCACAAATTCACACAATGTCCTTGAGAGCTAGAATTTTCATTGGAAATTCAGTTACAATGAAATATGTGAAAACCCAAGGATGGCAGTGTGGAATTCCTGCTGAATTTGATGAAATTATGTGTCTCATTTACTCCAGCCACAAATGAAATATTTTGCATTTATGAACTGTGCTATAGTTAAACTTGTTTTGGTGTCAGTATGCGAATTACAATGAATGGGGGTTGAAATTCTGGAGCCCAGGCAGCCTGCCCTTTGCATTCTGTGAATACAGGCCCTCCAGTGCCCGGGAAGCAACCTGCTCTTGATGAGGAACCATCTCTTTTTCCTTTTCCTTTTAAGCTTAGAGAGTATGTGTTATGATCAAATATATGCCAAGGACATTATTAATGACTTAAACAGAGGAAAGCGGATTTCCATTTATAGGACATGTATTCAAAAGGGAAAAATTACTTCTCTAGGTGTTATTTTTCATATACTGCTTAGGATAATTTTTGCAATTATGTATCTTGAACTTAGAGCAATGAAATGGTTTTGCAAATGTCTCACAGCTAATCAGTTGCAGAGTCAAGTAGTACTTTAGATCTTGGATGTTTAGTCTATTTTCATTTTCTTCATTCATTAAATCTTTATTGAATACTTATTCCCATTCAAGTATTGCTTTTCATACTGGTACGCAATGCCAACAAACAAGGAAAGATAGTATATAACAATTAATTTTTTGGAGGAAGGAAAGGGTTTATTTTGTATTGCACTTAGTCTATCATAAAGGAAGGGCAGTGCAGGAAATCAAACAATAGCCTGGAGGCAGGATCTGAAGCAGAGACCATGGAGAAAGATTGCTTATGGTTGGCTTTTCCTGGCTTGCTCAAGTACCTTTTTCCGACAGTCCAAGTCTACCTGCCCAGGATGGCACTGCCCACAGTGGGCTGGTCCCTTCTCCATCAACCTTGGAAAGAAATTGGAATCCCAAAGTGGAAAATTGCTCTGATGAACCTGACCATGGTGACTGGGGCAGGGGGGTTTTATGGAGCATTTGGAGCTGCTAGTATCAGAGGGTCTTGTTCATCAGTGTGTCAGTTGGTGCTATAGGATGTGCAACAGAGACACTTTAAGCAGCCTAGAAACATAGAAAAGTGGACTCAGTCACGGGATATATCTAACCTTCAAGGACTCCAGAACATTCGCTCCTCCTGGGTCAGACCCCACCTCCTAATGGTTCCCACTGTCTCCAAAGCAGCACCACAAGTTACAGACTGAGTATTTAACAAGTGAGCTTGTGTATGACAGTCCAGATCCTATCCAAATGCTCTGTGTAACACACAATTCAAAACTATGTGCTCTCAGGGATACCTAGGGTTAAGAGGATCCTTATGTCGACTGCAAGTCATTAATTTACCACCTCAGAATAAGTCATTGAACTAGAATTTGAAAAATAAAATAAATTAAAAAGTGGGTGTCTTCATGAAATGGAAGGTGTTTTGCGTCAAAAAGTTGTGGGAACTGGGAAGTAGGCTCTGAGGCCATGGAGCAGGTGATAGATACAGAAGACCCAGCACAGCAGGACGTTCAGCTTTTTCAAAGAATATAGTAAGGAGTCAAGGGCAGCAGATTGGTCGAGAGAAGGGGGCACAGGGACTTGGGGCCTCCTGGTTGTAAAAGTCTTCATGATTTCAGTCAAAGCCAATGGGCAGACCATGAAAAAATGTTTATGAAATTTAGGAGTTCAGCGGAGGTTACAGAATCTGTGGTTTGAAATGTTACTGGCACTGACGTGGTAAATACATTGAAAGGTAACTACACAGAGGTAGATTTTTGGGGGTTTGGGGAGCCAATCACATCCTTCTGCTTGTCCAATTTACCAACTGAGCTCTCTATCCAGGCCCTAATAGCCTACTATGTTTTAATTTGTTAATTTCTTGTGTTGACTTCCAGTTATGGTTTCTGAATAGTTTATACTCTCCATTTTCTTCTATTTTTCCATCTTAGTAATATGATTTTAGGTAAGCTGTGCTTGCATTATTATATTGTTCTATATTTTATTGTATATTATATATTATGAAACATTTCCCTCATTTTCCTATGATTCATGAATTGAATTAAGATTACAGTTTTTACTTTATGAAATGCTTTTTATTGTAATAACTTCATATATATATATTTCTCTCTGTGTGTGTGTGTGTGTGTGTGTGTGTGCAGGCATACACATGCCATGGTACAGCAGTGGATGTCAGAAGACAACTCTGAAGAGTTGGTTCTCTCTGGCCACCTTGTGAGACCTGGGGATTAAACTCAGGTCATCAGGCCTGTGCACAAGTGCCTCCACATGCTGAGCAATCCCGCCAGCTCAGTCTTCATATTTTATTTGTTTATATTTCTATAAACATTTATAATTTTGTGAACTATTTTGATTCATATCTTTATTTCTTAAACCTGTTCCTCAACTACATAGACTGTTCCATTGGGTCAGTTGCCCGTGGACACACCTTCATTCTGGTTCTTACCTGCGCTGCTCTCCTGTCCAGATGTTTAGCTGTTGACCAGGTACCTTCCTTTACCATCATCATGGAATCACGTTTTTTTTTTGTCCTGTGGGAAGTTCCTTGACATTCTGAATTCTCCATATCATATGTAAGGATTGTTTTCATTTTGGAGCCTTTCAGTGTCACACATAATTTCTGGTAGTTTGAAATTATGTTTATGATATTATATCTTCAAAGAGTATATTTCCTGTAGTTTTGAGAAAACTGTGGCATAGGATATTCAAGGTATAGGATTATGTTAGTTCTCTTGTATTACTGTGGACCAAATACAGAACAGTTTTAAGGACAAAAGATTTGTTTTGGTTCACGGTTTCAGAATGTTTAGTCCACAGTTGTATGGCCTAGCTTGTGGGGGCAGAACATCATGGTAATGACAGTATGTGAAGAGGGCACAGTTCACTTTATGGCAGACAGGAAATAGGGCAGACAAACAGGATGAAGTCAGGGACAATACACAGCCTCAGAGACTTACTTCCAAAACTAGATTCAACTTCTTAAAGTCCTAAGAATCTCCCACAATCCTCCCACCAACGTTTATCACACAGGCTTGTGGAGGCAGTTCACATTCAAACCATAACGAAGTTCAAATTTCCTTAATAGTACTTTGGTAACATTCTTTCTGTTTGAGCAGGCCTCTTCTTTTAGATTGCTATTAATCGAATACTGGCCCTGATGGATTCAGCACTCTACTGCTACTTTAAAAAAAAATCGTATGTCTGAAATTTTGTTACTTATGAGTTATTGATTTTTAAATAATATTTTATTGATTCTTTGAGAATTTTATACATTTTTAACACATCCAGACCCTCTCACCCATCAACTCTGAGATCCACCTTCACATCCCTCACTTTATGTCCTTTATTATTTTTCTAAGGCCTGTCAGGTTTAATTTGTGTTCCTCAAATGCTCTTGGTTCTGGGTCCAGACTCTTGAACCTGGTCGACCTACCCAGCATCACATTCTTTATTAAAAATACTTTATTTATTATTTTTTTATGTGTATGACTGTATTTTCTCCACATATGTAAATGCACCCATGTCATTCAATGTCCATGGTAGTAAGAAAAGAGCATAGGATCCCCTGGAACTGGAGTTACACACAATTATTAGCTGCCATGTAGGTGTTGGGATCCAAACCCAGGTCCTCTGCAAGAGCAGAAAGTGCTCTTCACCACTGAGCCATTTCTCCAGCCCCAGCATCATACTCTTACAGAAAACTGACTCGCCCCCTCCTAGCAGCTATCAATTGCCAATAGTTCCTCAGCTAGGGCTGGTGTTTCCTATCCACTTCTCCAACTCCATGCTGTTTTTCTTTGTGTTTGTTTGCTTGTGTTTTCTGGCTTGGCCTTGTGCAGGTCCTGTGCATGCTCTCATAAGTACTGTGTGTCCTTATGTGTAATTTCCCTGTTATGTCTGGAAAACACAGCTTCTTTATATTCATCCACCAACTCTGGCTCTTACAATCTTTCTTCACACTCTTCCTCAATGATCCCTGAGCCTTGGGAGAAGAGGGTGTGATACAGGTACCCAATTTAGGGATGAACACTCTCTATTTTTTTTTATTCTCCACATACTGACCAGCTGTAGGTCTCTGTTAATCGCCATCTGCTGCAACAAGTTTCTCTGGTGAGAGATGAGAGATGCACTAATATATGGTTATAACAATAAATCATTTGGAGTTGGTTTAATGCTCTTTGTATTTAGGAGGGTGATAATAATAGGTTCTCCCTTACAGCTTGTGCCTTATCTAGCCATAAATACATGGACCTGAAAACAGTGCCAGGTATGTAAATCCATCCTGTGAAGTAGGCCTTAAATCCAGTAATTAAGTTGTTGGTTACTCCCATAGCATTCTTGACACTATTGCAGCAGTGGACATATCTTCATTACTGAGGGTTCACTGCTTGGTAAGTTTGAAGATTATTTTTATCTTTGGGTAGCATGCATAGCACCTTCTAGTACTAAGAAAGAGAGACAGTAGAGACGAATCTTGGCGGTCTGTATCAGCTCTATTGCTCCAAGTTTGATCTAAAACATTCCTTATTTTGTATTAATTTGAGTTCCATGTTCTTAATTTCAGGAATATTATTCTCTGATTATCTTTGATTTATTCGTTCTACTGTTTTATTTGGACACATTATGTCCTTATCTTTTTATGTCCTAGGGAAAATAAGTTACAGAGTTTTAATTAATGAGTACTATTTTCTCTGGGCCCACACACTCCCCACTAAATTTCTGATTGTCCTTGGCTCTGTTTTTCCCAAAAGGAGCTTTCCCAAAATATCTTGTATTCATTATCATTCAGAGTCAGGTGCTAGTCTCAAATGTTTAATGCTATCAGAGTGATTTGAATCAGCCCTTACATTAAGTAGAGTTATGGTAAGTGTATTTAAAAATAACAAAAAATGAAATTGTGAGCAATTAGAATATACCCAAAATTACATTCACATAATTGAATTACTTAAAATATATAAAAGAAAACTTAAAATAAATACAAGATAAACTAGTTTGTAATTATAGTGGGAAAATTCTCGTGTCTTTTAGCAACTGATAGAAAAAGACAGCGCAAACAAATCAGGAATGTAGCTTTAGATGCATTCTGGTGGAGTAAAGAAAACAGGATTTAAATAACATGGTTCATGATTAAAATTGTCCTTTTCCCTCTTACCTACATACAGGCAATACATGCATGCTTATTACACACACACACACACACACACACACACACACACACACACACTCACAATACACATATACATACACAAAGTAAATAAAATGCAAAAAAAATTTTAAGAAAGATAAATAACTAGATGCTAAATTTGAGTGCATTAAGATGAAACATATATTGGCTGATTCTGATGAAAAGCAAGAACCATCAGTTTTCTCTACAAGAATATACCAAGATACAGATAGCTTAGCTAAAGGACAAGGAAAGAATGCCCTGAAAAGTCTAAACACAAAAGCTGGAGGGGCTGTGTTAATATCACCTGAGTACACTCGAGAAAAGAGAATATTACTCGGTTAGCAAGACATACTTCACACTGATAAATGGTGATTCATACAGAGTACATAAAAGTTGTAATCACGCTATTAGCATAACAGAGCAAAAACTGATCAAACCGAAACTCACATAGCCAGAGATTTTGACACTCTTGCTTCAGTAATTCAGCAATTAATAGAACAAGATGATGAAATATCAATAAAAATGTGACTAGCTTAATTGTACTATTACCCACTTTGACCTTTAACATTCAGAGAGCATGCCACCAACTGCAAAATATACCACGTGTCAAGTACACTGAGACATTCACAAGGCAGATCACACTTTGAGTGGTAAAATGAGTCCAGCACTTTCAAGATGATTAAAATTCTATGAAAACTGAATTTAAGGGAATTGATGATTTTCTGACTGTTGCAGAACTGAAGCACAAATAAAAGTAAGACGTGAAGTTCTAATATGTAGAAATTATATAATGCATTTCTAAATAACGGAGGTCAAAGAAACAAAACACAAGGGATATTAGAAAATCTTTTGGACTTAAAGAAAATAAAAACAAAGAGAGCAAAATTTCTGTTTTACAAAGTAGAGTGAAACGGAATGTCACAGAATTTCAGTCATGTTACAAAACATAATGAACTCAAATTAATAACGACCATTAACGCTAAGAAAATTAGAAACAGAAAATCAACTTAAAATAAGATAAAATGGAAAAACATCCTTTAAAACATACACTGTATATAGTCAGGTGTATATGTATGTATCTATATTTTTCAAAAATTGTCAGACAGCAATGATAAATCTCAGTAGGGCTATCATGTTTGCAGATACTGACTTTGTTACTTCAGACTTTCTCAAGATGAAACACTAAACATAAATGTCATCATCAGTGAACTCTCCATGGAGTCTTTCATAAGCTTTTTAGAAGAAGAGAAAAAGATTGAACATTTCTTAACTCATTTTACAAACTGTGCTTAATCTTGATTTGAAAACTTAGGGTTGGGTGTGGTAGTGCATGCTTTTAATCCCAGTACTCAGGACGCAGAGGCAAACAGATCTCTGAAAGATTGAGGGCAGTCTGGTCTACATAGCAAGTTCTGGGTCATCAGGGACCACATGAAGACCCTGTCTCATAAAAACAAAACAAAGAAAATAAAATAGAAAACCTGAAATAAATCTATTAAATGAGAATTTCAGGTGAAGCATATTCACAAATACAGATGCAAAATTAACAAATATAATCAGAAATAATAACAGGTAATAAAACACAACCAAATTGTTTTTCTGAACTGAAAAGTTTTCATAATACTTTAAAATGAATTTTGTGATTTTGCACATGAGCACAATAAACATTGTAATTATCTGAATTGAGAAATAATTTCATAAACATTAATGCCCATTCATGTTAAAAAATGTAACTTGGGTAACTGGAGAGATGGTTCATTGATTAAGAGCACTTGCTCTTGAAGAGGTCCTGGGTTCAGTTCCCAGAACCCATATGGTAGTTTACAATTGCCTGTGACACGAGTTCTAGAGCTTCCAACATCTTCTGGCCTCTTCAGGCACCTGCAAAAATGGTACATATATGTGCTCATAAGTAAAACATAAAATTAAGTTAAAAACTAAGAAGAGAATAAATACTTTCAATTCAGTTACTCCTTTACAACTTCATACATATATACGGCACATTCTGGTTACAATCATTCCTCTATCCTGTCTTTCTTCCCTTTCCCATTAGTCCCGCATCTCCAACAAAGTCCCCATTCCACTTTTGCATATTTTTCTTTTGTTTTGGGTTTTGCTTTGTGGCCCACAAGGTTTAACCAAAGTCACTCACAAGGGCAAGGTATAAAACTACTCACTGGAGAATGAGTGGTGTGATAGGGATGTTTTATCTAAGGCTGAACACCCAAGACTCACTTGTTCTCAGCGCCTTGACCAGAAATGAATCTCTACATTAACCACTATATCCTTCAAAGAATAAGTCCTTTGATCAAGACAGAGAACAGCACTAGTTTTAAAAGACAATTTAACGACATGTCCATTTAGCAAACAAGAGTAGTAGGTTTACCTGTACTTACTGCTTTAGATCTTTTCTAGTCATGGGCCTTTGAACGGGTATACATTTTCCAAGGATGAAGCCCCTCTTTTAGAGTAGGCCTCAGATCCAATCAGAAATTAATTAGTTATTCCTTTAACAGTTATGCCATTATGGTATCAGTAGACATCTCTTGCTGACAAGTTATTATTACAATGTTAATGGTCTGAACATGGAAAAGACCACTGATGGCTTTTCTCTCCCAGCTGTCTGCATAGTAACTTCCTGCACCATGAATGCTAACTAGGAGCAAAGAATCTTCAACCTAACTCCAGCATGGTTTATCTGTATTCTGCAAATAAGGTATGTGGTTTCTGCAGCAATAGTGTCTTACCATTTAGGCCTGAGGGCAATCAATGGCAGTGGCCAGAACATGTGCAGTTTGGGGGTCCTTGGGGCCTTTCTTGGAAACAGCCCCTATGGAGATGTTCTAGACCTGGCACTGGGATTTTCATTTAATGACCAATAGCTTCTGAGATCAGTATTATCTACATATGCATGTATTTTCATTCTAGATCTTTTTAAAATTGTTTTTAGTTAGCTTATAAAGTAGTGGATTTCTGTGTGACTTCATCACACATCTTTAGTTTTAGTTAACCTTCTCCCTGAATTCCAACTTCTCTCCAGTCAGTATTCACTCGCTCTATTTTCATATCACATATGCTCTACCATCATCACCCCCTTTAAGGCCACTGTAAGAAGCAATTCTTAATCTAATAAACCTAGGAACTAGCATCATAATAGCAAATTTCAAAGTCTTTCAGTTGATCTACACCTGGTTGTGCATGACTCTGAGCCCATAATAAGGAAGAAGATAAAGAAGGAGAACTGCAGGGCTGGAGAGATAATGCAGTGGTTAAAAACACTGACTGTTCTTGCAGAAGACCTGAGTTTGAGTCCCAGCACCCACACAGCAGCTAACAACTGCCTGTAACTCCAGTTCCAGGGGCTCTGACAGCCTCTTCTGTTCTCCGTGGGCATTGCACAACATGGGTGCACTTACCTACATACAGGAAAAACATGCAAACACATAAAAAATAAATTAATTAAATATTTAAAAAATAATAAATATTTTTTAAAAAGGAGAACTGGGAGTTCAAGGTCATCCTCATTTACACAGTAAGGTTAAGACCAGCTTGGACTACATGAGACCCTGTCTCAAACAATTCAAAACAAAACTATAAGTAAAATATCAAAATATTCTACAAAGCCACTCAGTTGATGTTACGGAGATCTGTGCAGTTTTCAATTTTTACAACTTCTGCTAAAGATCTTAGTAGAATTGATATTTTGTGCAAGAGAAAAAAAAGCAAGAAATAAGGATATTAATGTTTAAGGT
>NW_008338999.1:4594066-4595209 GCF_000622305.1 Nannospalax galili
TATAAGTGTTCTGCCTGAAAGTGTGCAAGAGTGCCTGTGTCATGCAATCCCTGCAGAGAGCAGAAGAGGTGTGAGAACTTCTGGAACTGGAGTTAAAGAAAGTGGTTAGCCACCATGTGGTTGCTGGGAACCAAATCCAAGTCCTCTGCCTGAGCCACTAGTGCAGTTCGTTGCTGAGCCATCTCTCCAGCCCTGGATATTAAGGATTTTGAGTGCAGAAGTGAGGTGGTCATTATTTGCTGCTGTCATTATTGTGTGTGAAGAATATCTGAAAGGCTTACAGCTACATTTTATCATCGAATGATCTAGAAAATTTTCTAGCTATAGACCAAATATGGAAACAATGATTTCTGTACAACATGAATAAAATATTCTAAAGTTTAATATGAAAATGAACAAATTTGGGATATATCAAGAATTCTACACACATGAATAATTCTGAGAGGATGTAAGATCTCTATAAACTGTACCATATTTTTAAATTGAAGATTTGAACAAATAAATATCCAATTTTTGCATGAGAATATAATATATTCTTTAAATTGGTTATTTAATCTTTTGATATATAAGTTTAATGCAATCTTAAAAAATATCTAGCTTAATATTTAATAGAAGGCCACTTAATTTTAAAATCCATATGAAAATATTAGTGACCAGATATAGTCAAGGCATCCTTAAAGGGAAGCAACAGCTTGACACAAGAATTTATTTGCTCATTTATCAAAAAGTCATAAACTTGTTATCCAAAACAACATATTATTATCTCAAGAATATGAAAAGCCAATGCATACAATTTTTTGGATACTGAAACAGACTTTAATTATATTAAATTATTGGTTTTTAAAAGGCTATCTCTTCAGAGTAATAGTGAAAGGAAATTTTTTTCTTTAAAAATGACTGATATTCAGTTGTATTTCCACATTTTACAGAGAGAAGCTTATTAATTTCATTCAGTTTATTCATAATCATGCTCAGGTGAGCTGTACAAGTAAACACCTTGTGGGTATCAAAATAGGACACCATTTTAATATAAATCCTTTTCTTTCTAATGCTCTGCATTTTATTTTATTCACTTAAAATATCACTTAGAAAAATAAACTTCCTTAGATTCTTGTGAAACAAGAAAGTTTAAAAATTTATTTA
>NW_008338999.1:4595231-4617234 GCF_000622305.1 Nannospalax galili
TTTATTTATTTATTTATTTATTTATTTATTTTTATTTTATGTGTATGAGTATTGGGCCTGTATGTGTGTAAGTACACCCTGTCATGCAGTGCCTGTGGAGGACAGAAGAGGATGTTGGTTAACCTGGAATTGAAGTTACAGGTGGTTGTTATGTGCCACACGCATGCTGGTATTTGAACCCTGGTCTTCTGAAAGAACATCCTGCTCTCTTGACAGCTAAGCCATCTCTCTAGCCTCAAGGGAACATATTTTTAAAAGTAGTACACAAGAAGCAGAAACCTTAAATAAAAAAATACCTGATGGAATGTTAAACTAAAGAGCTTTATCAAACGAATTATTATGAGAGTAAATCTGGAATCCACAATTTGCCGGCATAACTGAAATGTTTCTACTCAGGGCATATGTATGACATTTATGTGAGTTAATGAAAATATAATTCAATAATTTAAGCAAATATTTACATAAGATAAAAATGTATTAATTATCAGAGAAATGCGGATTACAATGATAATAATCATCTACCACACATTGACTAGCCAGAACTACTCAAAATAAAACAAATGATACAAAGACTTGTCACCTTAAGCAAGAAAACCCTCAAAGAGTATTCATGGTCTTGTAAATTACTGCAACTTTGATAACTATTCAGCATTATTCTACTGGCTTTTAAAATTGACATAACTTCTAAACTTCCTGCCTTGCTGGAATACCAAACGATACATATAAGAATGTTTATGAGAATAATAACAATAGCCCTAAATCCAGGTATTGATCAGTGGTCAAATAGAAAAAGTGAATGAATCTTGAATGTGAATGAAGGAACCGCTGTTATAAATAGATACCTTGGAAAAATCTCACAAGTGCATGGAGAAAACCATCAGTCACTATAATCTGAAACATACAGTATGTAGTCTCATTGGGGAACACTGTAAAATCAGGGATAATTAATACATACCGTATACAGAGTGATAGATATCTTTGAATAGAGTTAACACCTAGGTGTGGGAAGCATAAAAGAGGCCTCATAATGTGTTGGCAAGTATTCATTTCTGTGGGAGAGTATGGTTGTAGGGGCCGGGGCGATGGCTCAGGGGTTAAGAGCACCAGGTGTTCTTGCAGAGGACCCAGATTAGATTTGCAGCACCCACATGGTGGCTGACAACCATCTGTAACTCCAGTTCCAAGGGAACCCGATGACCTCTTCTGACTCCATGGGCATTGTATGACATTGGTGCACTTACATGCATGCAGGCATACTCGTACACATAAAATAAAAATAATAAACAAAATATTTTAAAAACTATGATTGAATGTGTATATATGTATGTGTATGTGTGTGCGTAGGCCTGTGTGACATGTTTTTGTGTTTGTGTTTTTATGTATCTGTGTGCACACTCGTGTGTGTGTGTGTGTTTGTGTGTGTGTGTGTGTGTGTGGTGTTGAGGCCAAAGGACAAACTAGGGTATTATTTTTCAGGCATTGTCCATTTTATTTATTTTTTGAGACAGATTATCTCTCTTGCCTGGACCTTACCAAGCAGATTAGGCTTACTAATCAGCCAAGTTCCAGGGATCTGCCTGTCTCTGCTTTACAAGCACTGGTATTTCAAGTGTATTCTACCACATTTGGCTTTTTTTACATGGGCTCGTGGGATAGAAATCAAGTCCTTATGTTTGCATGGTAAGCACTTTACCAACTGAGCAATCTACACAGGCCATGAGTAATTTGTTAACTTGATGACTGCCTGAGTTTGATAGCATTGCCATAATATAGTCAGGTGTACATTTCAGTTGATGTTCTTTCTATGTGTGCATTCTAGTCAAAAAGCTTTTTTTCTAAATTCTGAGATGACTGAAAATCATCTCCTATAAGTATAAGGGCTTGTCAACTAGTAAACTTAACTTTAGTTAACTGCAGAAACTCTCTTTAATTATAGAAACCTAAGTGCCAATAACTGAAAGAACTTGTTATAAGAGGAAATGTCTGAAAAGGAATGTAGAAATACTGCCAAAAGTCACAGATGCAGACAGGGAAGGTGGGCTTCAGATTCTGCATGCTAGGAGCTCTGTGGGTGAGAGGAGGCATAGTCTACACAAGCCTTCACAGGGCTCCACTGTAAGTGATGAGGTTGGGACACAGAAATACAGAATGTGTGACCTAAGAAGAAGGCATGAAGTATGACACTCCACAGCCAGATGGCCTTAGAGAAACTTGGAAAATGTAGAGAGATAAATTAATCTAAAACAAAAATAGTCATATGATTGTTTAAAAATACAAGCCCCATGCAAATTCAGGCAGACGAAAACCCAGCATTGTACTGGGGACATGGGCAGCAGAGCCCAATCTTAGCTAAAGAAATCTTAGCAACTGATTACTACTGGGGGTGGGGGCGGTGGGGGGAAGAGCTGATCTTCCGAAAGCAAAGGACTCTAGGTAAGCTGACTAGACTTCAGCAGATGAACTTGCACTGAGGGACTTCTGGGGACACTAACTTGACACAATAGGCCTTAACACAAATGGCAGAATGCATAAATTCCAGTGAGGGGATGCCTATAGGAGGGTGCCAGTGGGGAAGGGGGTACAAAGATGATTAACACTGATTGAGATGTTCTGTATGAAATACACAAAATTTCATTAAAAGCAAAATTTAAAAAATATGATCACTGCCGGGCGTGGTGGTGCACGCCTTTAATCTCAGCCTCGGGAGGCAGAGGCAGGTGCATCTCTGTAAGTTCAAGGCCAGCCCGGTCTACATAGTGAGTTCCAGGACACCTGGGGCTTCAGGGAGACCCTGTCTCAAAAAGACCAAAAAAATATGATCACTATAAAGGCTGTATTAATAAAGCCTAAATCCACTACCAACTTAAGTAATTGTCTACAGCATTAACATTTTTAAACAAATAAATATACCTATTTTAAAATTTTTTACAAAATTATATTACAAAGGTGCACTGGAAGCTAGAACATTTCTTTAGGGATGTTAAAAACATGAAGTCACCAGTGGCTTAGAACTACGAATGGTATTATACTGGAAGGATGAGACACATTGCAATCATTAAATACCAAAGATAGGACTATATGGTAAAGTTTTCAGGGATAGAGCGAAGAGACAAGAAGCTGATATGGCAGATTGCACCACTTCAGGAACCAACATAGCAGTTTCTTAAACAGTTATAGTTAAGCATGGAGATGTGACTCTGTGGTTAAAGACATCGGCCACAAAGCCTGGTGACCTGAACTTGATCCTTAGAACCCAGCTGGTGGAAGGAAAGGACTGACTCTTGTCCTCCGACCTTCACAGAAACACTGTGGCACATACATGCCCACACTTATGCACAACACAATAAATAAATGTTTTAGAGACTAAGAGGTTGTTGGTTACTCAGCCTTAAATGGGGCATCTATATCACATCTGCTCTCTATAAGGCTTAGGGATCATCAAGGAAGAGGGGATGGAAAAATGGTGAGAGCCAGAAGACATGAATGTCTGCAGCAAAAAACAAGAAGAAAGAAAGAAAGAAAGAAAGAACAAATATTCCAAGCAAAAGCAAACAGCTCTAAGAAGGAAGCAGGTGTTGAAATTCTAATACCTGACAAAATAGACTTCAAATGAAAACTAATCAGAAGAGATAAAGAGGGTCACTTCATTCTGATCAGAGGAACAACTGAAGAAGAATATACTACAATCATGAACACACATGCACCAAACTCTGGTGCACCAAATTTCACAAAAGCAGTACAACAGCACTATAAAACACAGGTTAGCCCCAAAGCAGTAATAGTTCGTGACTTCAAGAACCAATAGACAGGTGAACTGGGCAGAGAATAAACAGAGATGTAAGTTGTCCTCTGACCTCCACAGAAACACTATGGTACATACATGCCCACACATATGCACAATACAATACATAAATGTTTTAGAGAATAAGAGGCTAAAATGACATCATACATTAAATGAAGCTAACAGACGTCTATTGCATATTCCACCCAAGCATGAAAGAATCCATTTTCTATTCAGTAGTCCATGGAAGTTTCTCTAAAATTGACCACATAATAGGACACAAAATAAACCTCAACAAATACAGAAAAATTGAAAATAAGTCCATGTATTTGATAAGAACAGAATGAAATAAAGCTTAAAATCAATGGCAAAAATGCTATAAGTACAAGAACACATGGATATTAAACAACATACTCCTGAATGATGAATGGGTCAAAGAAGAAATTCAGAAAGAAATAAAATATTTCTAAAACTAAATTAAAATAATACAACACGACAAATCCTCTATGACACTTTAAAAGGAGTCCTAAGAAGAAAGTTTACAGCTCTAAGTGTCTACATCAAGAAATAAGGAAGAACACCTACTCATGACTGGAAAGGCAAGGATAAACCAAACTCAAATCTAGTAGATGAGAGGAAATAACAAAAATCACAGCAGAAATTAATAAAATGGAAACAAATAAAAAAAAAAAAACAAGAATCAATGGATCTAAGAGCTGGTTCTTTAAAAAGATAAACAAGATAGACAGACCTTTAGCTCAGGTAACCAAGAGAAAGAAAGAACAAATCTACATGAACAAAATCAGAGATGAAAGGGGAAGTTATGTGTGCATACATAGGCATTTGCTGTTTTATCAGCACACAGTGTTTACCATGATTTTGCAAATATTACAACTAAGCCATGTGGTTTACTATGATTATTATTATATTTCTTTTTCTTTCTTTCTTTTTTTTTTTTGGCCTTTTTGAGACAGGGTCTCCCTGTAGCCCCAGCTGTCCTGGAACTCACTATGTAGACCAGGCTGGCCTTGAACTCACAGAAATCTGCCCGCCTCTGCCTCCTGAGTGCTGGGATTAAAGGCGTGCGCCACCACTCCTGGCATGATTATATTTCTTATACAGCTTTTAACTTGTTTTTAGGCTTAATAATGAATTCTGTTGGTCTTTCCGCAGAAACATCAAAACAGACACCAAAAAAAAAAAAAAAAATCCAGATTATAAGGGAATTCTTTAAAAACCTATTCAATATTAAATTTGAAAATCTAAAAGAAATGGATGAATTTCTAAATTCACAGAAGCCAGAAAAGCTTAATGAAGAAGAGATCATAGCTTAAGCAGAAACAACAAATAAGTAATTTTAAAAAAGTAACACAAACCCTCCCAACTAAAAAAATGGCCAGGCCCATATGAATTCATAGCAAAAATATACCAGATATTCAAAGACGATCTACAACCAATACTTCTTAAATAATTAAAAAAGATAGAAACAGAGGGAGAATGCCCAGACTTCTTCTATGAAGCCGGTATCACTCTAATATCAAACCAGGTAAAGACACAACAAAAAAGAAAACTATAGACCCATATCTTTCATGAACACAGGTAGACGCAAAGATTCTCAACAAAATACTGCCACACCACATATAGGCACCCATCAAAAAGACCATCCACCATGATCAAGTTGGATTTATTTCAGAGATTCAGGGATGGCTCAATATATATAATAATAAATATTAATATTTATTATTATAGAAACATATAATAAGTCATATAGATGTACTTAAAGACAAAAATCACATTCTCATTTCAATAGATGAGGAGAAAAACTTCAACAAAATCCAACATACATTCATGTTAAAAGTTCTAGAGGGAATTGGTCTATAGGAAACATGCCTCTACATAATTAAAGCTATTTACAACAAACCAAGAGCCAACATCATTTTAAATGCAGAAAAACTGGAAGCATTCCCTTTAAAAGCAGGCAACAGACAAGACGGTCCACTGTCCCCACTACTTTTCAATAGAGTGCTTGACACTCTTTCTAGACAAATAAGACAAGAGAAGGAAATTATAGGAGTACTAATTGGAAAAAAAAAGAGGTCAAACTATCCCTATTTGCAGATAGTATAATATTATACCTAACAGATACCAAAAATTCCACAGAAAACTGTTAGAAATCATTAACACTTTCAGCAAAGTGGCAGGTTACAAATCAGTTTACAAAAACCAGTAGTCTTTCTATATACCAATAGCAAACAATCAGAGAAAACATTCATGGAAACCCTCTCATTCACGATAACCTCAAAAACATCTAGGAATAAACCTAATCAAAGACATTAAAGATCTCTCCAATAAAAAATTTAAACCTTTGAAGAAAGAAACAGAGGAAGATACCAGGAGACAGAAGAACCTCTTGTGTTCATGGATTGGTAGAATTAATATTGTAAGAGTGACCATCCTTCCAAAATGAATCTGTAGATTCAATGCAATGCCAATCAAAATCCCCATGACAGGGTCTGGAGACATGGCTCAGCGGTGGAGAACATTGACTGCTCTTGCAGAGAACCTAGGTTCGAGTCCCAGTACCCATATGGTGGCTATCAATGGTCTGTAACTCCAGTTCCCAGGGATCTGACCTCCACGGGCAGGTATGATATGGGTGCACTTACACACATGCAGACAATACATTCATACACATAAAATTAAAACAATAAATAAAATATCTTTAAAAATCAAAAGAAAGAGTACACGGAGTTCAGGAAAAAGTGATGGAGTGATATGGGAGGAGTTGGAGGGGAGGGAGTGGGCATGGGTTTGATAAAAAATGTTTAAAAGTTAAAAAAAAAGACAGTATGCACAAGGCCTGCTCAAGATCAAGCCAGACAATATCCCAACATGGAACAGGAGGAGGTGGGCACAAAGCCCTACCCATAGCTGAGCTACTATTGGCAATTGATAGCTACTGGGAGAGGGAAAGTCGGTTTTCTTAAAGGATATGATGCTGGTTAGGTTGACCAGGCTCCAGAGGATAGATACACTCCCAAGAGTATTTGGGGGAACAGAAATTAGACTCTATAGTCTCAAAAAATAGAGGACATGAAGTGAGGTAGGATAGGGAGGTGGGGTAGATCTGAGAGGAGATGGGGGAGGGGTCTGAATAAGATCAAAATACATTGTATGAAATTCTCAAAGAGTCAATAATATATTTTTTAGTTAAAAAAACCTCATGATATTCTTCATGGAACTAGAAAGAAACATCCTCAAATTCATATGGAATCACAAAGGACCCCAGATAGCCAAAATAATGTTGAGCAAAAAGAGCAATGCTGAGCAGATTATCATACCAGATGTCAAACTATATAACAGAGCTATAGTAAAAAGAGAAAATGCAGGTCACTGGCACAAAAACAGACACATAGATCAATGGAGCATAACTGAAGACCCAAGCATGAGTACATGCAGTTTCAGCCACCTTGACAAAGGAACCAAGAAACATACACTGGAGGAAAGACAGCATCTTCAACAAATGGTGCTGGCAAAACTGGATGTCCACCTGTAGAAGAATAAAACTGGACTCTTATCTTTCACCTTGCACAAGTCGACTCATGGGTAGCACTGTAAATATAGCCAAATGCACATGTCTGGAGAGATCATTGATCCTAGAGAAAACCATATCTCTGTCATCATAGACAAAATTTCTTACTGTATGCTAAATACGGATCCTTATATTTACAGATAGTGTACCATACACCACTCATCAATGAAGTTTCTTTTTCCAACAGATGGAGACTATTACAGAGTTCTACAACTGTACACAGACAGAGAATATATGTCTGAGAGATGCTCATCCCTAAAGGACACACCTATGGTGTAACCACTACACCTAAAGTTTACGAAACATAGTAGAACAAGGAGTAGAGAAAATACAAATACAATCCTCAACGCTCACCAGTGAAGCTTTCTCATGCAAACTCAGTGAGATGAACACAGAAGGCTACAACTTGCCAAGTTGTAGAGAATAGAGACTGCAGAGTGTGTGTGCCTGGATAAGACTCTTATATTGAACCTCACCCAACCATGGCTTAGTTACCATTGTGGAAGAGAGGGCATAAATGTCATAAGAGCCAGGGTTGTTGCATCAACATAAGGAAACAGAGACTTGCAGGCCTCTGGGAACTTGTGAATGAACTTGCAACGATGGTGACAGCATGCACAAGATGCATGATGACTCAATCAGACAAAAACCTAGTGTAAAACTGGGGAAATAGGCAGCAGGCCCAGAAATTAGCCAAAGAACTATTGACAACTGATTATTGTTCGGTGAGGGAGAGTTGATATTTAAAAGACTGACTCTAATTAGACTGACTAGACTCCAGTGGATGTGCTTATACCAAGGAACACCTTGGTAAAAATGCTTGACGGGCTAAGCCTTAACGTATGTGACAATGTATGAAATCTAGTGTGGGGTATATGGAGGGTGCAGATGGGGGAGGTGGTCTAAATATGATTAATATCTATTGTATAAAATACGCAAAAACTCAGTAAAAATATACATAAAAGTATAATTATATAATATTAAAATAAAACGATTTTCAGGCGTATTTATAAATTAAGCAGTAATTTTTATTTGTTGTTCCTTACCTCTGTATTCTTTTTTAAAAAATATTTTATTATTTTTATTTTATGTGCATGTGTGTATTGCCTGCTTGTAAGTAAATGCACCTGTGTTGTGCAATGCCCGCGGAGGACAGAAGAGGCTGTCAGATTCCCTGGAACTGGAGTTATGGACAGTTGTTAGCTGCCATGTAGGTGCTGGGGTTCGAACCTGGGTCTTCTGCAAGAACAACCAGTGTTCTTAACTGCTGAGCCATCTCTCCAGCTCTACCTCTGTATTCTTATTCTAATACTTATTAGCATTCTTACAGCTAAGTGTTAATTTTCATCAATAAATGTAATTTGAAGAGCTCTATCAGTATTTTACCACTCTCTGTATCTCATTAGATAATTATTGCCATCATTACCTGTATGATATCTCACATCTACTCTCTCACTGAGTATCTCTAAGAATTTATTGTTCTTCATAAATCCTTAATGGAACAGTAATACTGAACAAGAAATGTCATGCAGTTTTGGGTTGAATCAAGAGTCTTTTATTAGCTGGTGGTGAGAGAGGGGGGTTAACACCCTAAAGAACTCTTGACCCCCAGTAGAAGCAGGGCAAGATTTATAAAGCTTAAAACCATAATTACATTATGTCAAGGGCAAAGTCAACAACTATAGTTATATCACATCACCATAGTTATACCAGACCCGGAGCAGGTTGGTTAACAAAGAGGTTTTCAGTTGACAAAATGTTTGTTAGACTGGTTGGGAGGTCATGCTACCTGGAGTTGCTACATGGCTACTTGTAAGTTTCCCAGTGTTGTAGAAATAATGTACTCAGTGAAACTGCCTGCATGACAAGTTCTTCCTGGTTGAAGGCAATGAGAATGGCTGGAAAAAAGTATAAAGTACAGAAAATTCAGCTAGAAAAAGTGGAGTTGGTGTTATCATTTCAGGAACCATTTTTCATTCTCTACTTAGGTATTTCCATCCTTTCATATTCAGGCCATTCAATGATACTTGATGCTAAGGCAATTGAAATTAATTTTGTTAATTGCATTTCATCATGTTGTCATTTCCCATTTTATTTAATGCAACAATTTTCCCAGAGTAGGGTTCTGGGAAGTGACAGTGGAAGATGAGAGGAAATACATCTTTTCGAAATACCATCATGGTTCAGAGTTAACCAAATCCTGTGTATAATGGAAATCTTTAAGGATTAGGAACATCCCACACATTTGGCTTCCTTATGCTAAATACCATGACTTTTCTTTTAAAGTCACTGGTGACTTAGTGTGATAACTTCTTTGCCTTCACTCCTCTGTCCTCGAGTGGTACATATTCATGTGTAGGGAGCTTCCTGCAAAAGCACATTCCTGACTCAAGGCATCCACTTGTGTTCTCTGTCACTACAATATATTTTGCTTCAGCTGGCTCTTACCATCTACTTCATGTATAAGTTGTTGACATTCCAAGTCCTCCCATGGCCTTCAGCCATCAGAACTAAGTATTCTGCCTCCTTTTCTTCATCCCTACTCAGACCTAAGGTTCTTCCTTCAGTTTATCCTATTTCCCTCTTCACTTCTTTCCTTAAAGAAAGCAGGTATGACCCAAACCTATAGTGAAGGGCCTTGGTGTTCTGTTGGTCTAGTGTCAAAGTGTATATGGGTCTCTGTAAAGGTCATCAGTGTGCAGCCTATGATTATTTTATAGGGTTCAAGGGTCATGATCCTTCTGTTCTCAGTCCAGAAAGCTAACCTGAGAGTTCTAAAATCAAAGCTAAGAAAGCCAGATCTTGTAATCCTCAGAAGACATCTTCTGTGATGATTTATGATTGTTCACTTATATCAGTTCTATTCTTTGCCATATAGCTCAATGACTATCTGCTTTCTTACTGAAATAGACTAGATTTAAGCTATCATGGATTCATTCTCTAAAGTATTTATATCTACACAATGCTTTATTCTGTCTCTTGATATTTAGAACCAAAATTTTGGAACTCAAAATAAGTTAAGCACTTTTTTCTTTGCAGCATATGTTTAAACAACATGTAGCTCGTAAGTTGAGTTGCTTTTCTTGTTTCTGTTTTCTGTCTTTGAAAATTGTTATTCTTACAAACTGTTTAAATAAAGAGAGTAGGGTAGTAATGTGGCAAAGGCACAGCAAAGAATGCAGTATCAGGGAACTTCTTTGTGTTATAAATGCTGAATATCAACTCCATTAATAATTTCTAAGCATCAAACACTATGCCTTTTGTCTTACAGGTAGTTTAAACCTCAATGTTACAAAAGGCTTATGCTATGATTTATAACACATTATAAATTGAATTAATTTATTTAAGGGATCAACCCTTTCATTTTATAAATAAGAACAATGAGATTAGGAAGATAAGCATGAATTCAATAAGAATATGTTACTTGTCAATAACAGAATCAGGATTAGAACCTAAATTCTTTCTTTGCTCCACAATGCTAAGATAGGTGTTGGGGAGGTCTATTTTAATTTCAAGTAAGTTATAAACCTCTTTGGAGACAGGCATGTAATTCAAAGCAATTTTCATAAATTAGTTACGTGATCCTGAAAAGATAGAAATAAATGCTAGGCACTAAATAATGTTATAAAAATAAATTACACAAATGGGAAATAATTTGCTAGGCATTACTGCTTTGATTGAATGCTTAAAATGAGTCCATGAGAGTATTCTTATTTAAACAACTCACTTGGCTATGGGATATAATAGTAAGGGAATGAAAAATATTTGGAAACTTGCTCTCCCCAAACACTCAACATTTACTTGAACATGGCTTCATTTTTTAATGTTTTATCTCATCATGGGAATGGTAAATGTATGAGACTAATTCAATGAAGAGTAAACAAAATAGATATTTTTCTGAGAAAATTTGGCATTGATTGATTTTGCAGAAAAAAAAAATGATGCTCATAGCAAAATGTATCAGCCCCCCTGAAACTGAGTACCATTATAAATGACCAGGGGAGACAGTAGAATTTTGTTTAATTTATAATATTTATTTTAATGAGAATGCAAGTAAAAACAGATATAAGTTATGAGCAAGTTAACAGAAATACATTTGAGCACAGCTTAAGAACTAGATATCTGTGTACCTGTGTGCTGTTTCTGTAGCCTGCTTCTTCCCCCAGAGGAATCTTCTATCCCCAATTTTATGTTTAAAATTCTTTTGCTTTATTAAACAACTTTATCATATGCAAATCTACTGAACAATAAAATAGTTGTGGATGCTTTGGAGCTTTATAAAAATCACATCATATTGTATATGTCCTTGATATTTGTTTATGTTTAACTTAAGAATTTCTAGTTTGTGGATGATGTCATGTATAACTATAATTCATAATTTTCATGATTGTAGCTTAAAGAATATTCTCTTATAGGAATGTAATTCATCTTATTCCTTTGTCTTGTAGATAAATATTTGAATAGTTCTCATTTTTACAAGGAATACGATTTTTTTTCATTTTGTTAAATTCAAAAGTGTTAAAGTTCCTAGTCTAGAATTGGTAAGCTGTAGGTTATGTGACTGTTGAATGCTCTAAGTAAGCCAAATTATTTTTATAGAGAATACATTAACTTAGAATCTCAGTATTAAAAGTCTTATTTACCTGGACACATTCTTATACAGCCTTTTATAATTTTTTTTTTTAATTCCTAAAGTTAGTTGGCATTTTCCTCTATTTAATTCTTGTGGCACCTTATTTAAGAAATCATTTCTTGTTCTAAGACAGGAAAGGATTAATATTATATTTTATTCTACAACTTAAATTATTTGCCATTCAGAACTGATGAGATGCATCACTGGGTAAAGATGCTCACTACCGAGCCTAACAGCCTGAGTTTAAACCCTGGAGCCCACGTGGTAGAAGGAAATAGCCAACTGCTGCAAATTGTCCTGTCACCTTGGTACATGATCCATGGCACACGCTTCTCTGACCCCAAAAGTAAATAAGTGTTGAAAAAGTAAAGTCTTGCTATTCATAGCTAAGTTTTTAAACCTTGCGAGTTTATGTTTTACATATAATGTGAAGAGGCCATCTTATTTCAGTTCTTTCTCATGATAACCTATTTTTTCCTTTGCTCCCATGCAATATGCCTCCTGTCACATATATCAAATTGGCTTATATTTGTGAGTCTCTCTCTGAGGTCCACAACCTACCAGTAGTGGTATTTTCTGATACCGTACCATGAGTAGATAACAGTTCTAATGACTGTAATTGTATAATAACCCTTACTGTACGGAAAGACAAGGCCTCTTCTTCTCCATTCTTCCTCACTACGAGTCTTAACTTTATCCAGTGCCTTTCAATCTCCTATATAAATTTTGAATATGCTTGGCCACATTTTCAAAATATTGCATTTGTCTCAGACCCGGAAGGCAGAGGCAGGTGCGTCTCTGTGAGATCGAGGCCATCCGACTCTACATAGAAACTTCCATTTTAGCTGAGGTTACAGAGAGACTCTGTCTCAAAACAAAAAAACGAAAAAGCAAGCAAGCAAACAAAAACCCCAAACCCAAAACAAACAAACAAAATTCCATTTGGATTTTAGGTAAAATAGACTTAAAGCTATGTTACTTTGGAAATTTTGAAATCCTAAATTATTGAGCCATCTTCTATATGTACATAATGTCTTAATCTTTGAGTGTGTGTATTTGTGTGTGTGTGTGTGTGTGTGTGTGTGTGTGTGTGTGTACTTTGAGACAGGGTCTCTCTGTAGCTACAGCTCTGGAACTCTGGAGCTTGCTATGGAGGCCAGGCTCCGTAATAAGATCTCACAGATATCTACCATTCTGTCTCTCCCACAGCCTGGGTTTAAAACATGCTTGCTACCATAGCCAATGTTCATTTCTTTTTAAAAAAAATTATTTATTATTTTTATGTGTATGCATGTATTGCCTGCATGTAGGTGAGTGCACTCATGTTGTAGAATGCCCACAGAGGTCAGAAGAGGCTGTCGGAGCCCCTGGGACTGGAGTTATGGACAGTTGTTAGCTGCCATGTGGGTGCTGGGATTCAAACCCAGGTCTTCTTCAAGAACAACCAGTGCTCTTAACCTCTGAGCCATCTCTCCAGCCCCATTTATGTTTATTTCTATTATACATAAGTATCATATAAAAAATTGGATTTTCTAGGGTCTGGGGAAATAGCTCAGCCTGTAAAATTTTATCATGCAAGCTTAGAGTTAGGATCCACAGCACCCACATAGAAAAGCTGGCCACTGCTCTCTGTGCATTTGCAATCCTAATACTGGGTTCAGAGGTAGGAGAGTGGGGAGATTGGTAGATCCCTAGAACTTGCTGTTCAGACAGTCAGGCTAATCAGTGAGCTCTAGGTTACAAGAGAGACCTTGTCTCAAAAATAAGGTGGATAACAAATGAGAAAAACATGTGAGGTCTGCCACTGGCCTATAGTCATGTCCATATATGTGTACTTATACTTGTTTACATGCAAATGCATACACCAAACACACAAAACACACATAAATTATATTCACAGTATAACCATAGGTTTTATACATTGACCATTTAGCCAGAAAACTTATTAAACTCTCAAACTATTTCTTCAAATGTTTTCTGTGTGTCTTTAAATAATGATTTGGGGATATGAATTATTGGTGGAATGCTATACAAAAATGAATTAGGAATCCAAGTGTGGTAGTGCACACCTTTAATCCCAGCACTCAGGAGGCAGAGGTAGGCCTGTGAGATCAAGGCCAATCTGGTCTACATAGAGAGTTCCAGGCCAGCTGGGGCTATAGGGAGACCTTATCTCAACACCTCAACCCACCCTTATAACCCAGGACCTTGTAAAGTCAATCCTAGAGCCTAAACTAGAATATTGCTCCTGTGTAGCTGAATTGAGACCATTTATTTCACTGTATTTTCACATCAATATAAAGTGACCCTGAAACTGAATACCAAGCACTACTGAGCTGGGTTAGAAACTAACAAGTTGGGGAAACAGCAAACAAAGATACAAACAATTACTCAAAAAAGATGAGATCTCCTACCCCTACCAATAAACACCACCACACAAGTCCAGATGCCCAGGTCACCTCTAAAAACCCCCAAAACAACATAAATAACCAAGATTCTGTTGTACACTACAGAAATAAACACCCCCACCTAGTGGATGGACAAGACCAAGATTTCAACATAGCAACTATAAATATGTTCAAGGAAGTCAAAAGGGCTGAATGAAGGCCATGAAGACACAAACAGTTCAATGAAGTAACTAAAACAACTCAAAACATGAAATTCCAACTCCATAAAGAGATAGTAGCTCTGAAGAAAAACCAAATTGAAATAAAAACTCAGGAACTCAAACAAAAAGCCTAGAAGAAAAAAGCAAAAATGAAGTAGAGGAAATGGAACTAAGTCTACCCGATCTTGAAGACAAGTTTGGGGAATTGGATCGCTCAATGAAAGAAATGTCAAATCTAAATAACACAGGAACGGAATGTGCAAGACTTCTGGGACACTTTAAAAGACCAAACCTGTAAATCATGGGCACAGAAAGATAAGAAATCCAGGTCAAGTCATAGAAATGCTTTTAATAAAATTGTACAAAATAATTTCCCAAATCTCAGGAAAGAGATACCTATCAATGTACACAAAACATACAGAAGACCGAGTTGACAGACTGAATTGACCAGAAAAGAAATCCCCAAGTCACACAATAGTCAAAACACTAACTGTACAGAACGTAGAAAAAAGGACCTGTGAAAGAGAAAGATCAAGTCACACATAAAGGCAAGTCCATCAGAGTAAAAGCTGACTTTCCAACGGCAGCCGTGAAATCAGCAAGTCTGTACGAACATCATACAAGTCATGAAAGAACGTAAATTACAGCCAGATTACTATACCAAGCAAACCCATCTGTTGTTCTTGAAGGAGAATGAAAAATTGTTCCATGATAAAACAGATTTAAAGAATTTATGTCCATACAACCGTCTCTACAGAGAATAGTCACTGGAATACTTCGGTTTGAAGAGAAAATTAAACACATCAAGAGGGCACAAAGAATGAACCAATTATGCCAGAACACTCCATCGAAAAGGTCCTAAGAACACAGCACGAAGACACCAAAATAATAGGAAGTATTAAACATTAGTATCTAATCCTTAAAAGACTTTAGGGTTACCTCTTCAGAGGGGGGCATGTTGGAGGGGAGGGAGTGGGCATGGATTTGATCAAACATCTTATATACATGCATGAGGAGGTGTTGGCAACCAATGACTGCTCAGAGAGGGAGAGTCAGTAACTTTCAAGGATGTGACTATTGGTTGGTTGACCAGACTCCAGTAGATCAACTCACACTGAATGACATTTAGGGAGTTAAATTAGATGCTATAGGCTTATATATATATGTATATATATGTGTATATATATGATAGTGGAGTACATTAAATTCATTATAGGATGTTAATGGGAAATTGGGATAGAGGAGGGGATCCAAATACAATTTCGGAATTTTAAAAAGGGCAAAATTCAATCTAACAATCTATTGTAATAATTGGATAATTAAATATCTTATTCAACTTTTTGTTGTTGTTGTCGTTTTGGGGGGTCTTTTTGAGATAGGTTCTCCCTGTAGCCCCAGCTGTCCTGGAACTCACTATGTAGACAGGCTGGCCTTCAACTCACAGAGATCTGCTGGCCTCTGCCTCCTGAGTGCTGGGATTAAAGGCATGAGCCACCACACCCAGGTTGATTTAGTTTTAATCGTGTGTGTGTGTGTGCACATGTGGGTGCCCTTAGATGCCAGAAGCCTTGGATCTCCTGGCCTTCAACACAGAGATCTGCTGGCCTCTGCCTCCTGAGTGCTGGGATTAAAGGCATGAGCCACCACACCCAGGTTTATTCAATGTTTTTATTAACAGCATTGGTTTACAGATCTCATTTGCTATTTGTTTTGTTATATTTTCAGTCTTTTTTTCTTTCTTTTTTTATTTGGTGTTTTTAAATATCTTTCATCTGTCCTTTTGTGCTTACTTGTCATTCAAAATCTGTAGTGGTCTCTATAAGAACATTTTCGGTATGCATATTAATTAAATCTACATACAATATTTGATATTTGTTATTTGATATTTGTTGATTAAGTGCTACTTAAGATTCTTTTCAATAAGACTTTCACTACTTCACTCCCAGTGTTTGTGGTCTTGATGGCATGCGTTTTTACTTTTACATACATTATCAATTCCGTAGTTCATTGCAATTTTTATTTAAACATTCAATTATACTACCAATAAATTTTTTCTATTTATAGTTTTAAAAGTGCATGCCCATTTGTTTCCCATTTCAGGTGCTCTACCCCTTGAAGAGATTCATACTTCCTTTTTATATTATTTTGCTTCTGCTTTTTAAGAATTTCCTTAATATATTTAACACTACAGGTGTGTTTCATGAATTAATTTTGCTTTGTGCATCCCAAAATGTTTTTATTTCACTCTAATATTTAGAACCTTTTTTGCTAGATTAACCTTTTTCTTTCATTACTTTAAAGTTGTTCATCGCAGTGTTTTTGTTTAGCCTTGTTTTTATTAAGAAAACTGCCGTCATCCCTACTGGAAGTGCTTCTGCTAAAAGACATTTAAACATGCCACAGCTGAGGAGACTTACAAAAAATAAGATGCTATGGCTCAGTATGAGAAAACTCAGTAGGCAGAAGGAACATGTAAACACATAACACAGGGTGTCATGAATGGAATTAAAAGCAAATACTGGAAAGAAGTGTAGGTTTGAAAGTTATAGAAGGAAACTGAAACTTTATAAACTAAAGTGTTAGATTTTAATAAGAAACAAACTGAAGTTAAGAAAGTAAAATTATAACCCAAATGAAAAATCTCTGTGGATTTGTGTAAGTTGCAGCATTGATATAGAGAACATTAGTAAACTGGACACTACTTAGTGATACGTTATAAAGACAGAAACTAGAAAGTGAAAAAAGTTTGTTTTTCAAGAGAATGACAATTTATAATTACAGGAAAGTAATGATTTGGTATTAACTTCTGCATTAGAAAACGATGAAGTCCTTACCCAAGTGGAGCAAAGGGGATTATTTCTGAACTTTTCTTCTTACAAGTTTATACCTAAATTGTTTTCTGTGTCTTCTAAAGACTTTTGCTCTGTTGAATGTTTCCTTGTATTGGACTGTTATCAGTAGCACTTATATAACCAAGCAGTGATTTCTGGATCCTAATATGATTGACTCAAATTGTTTCATTTGAATTATCACCTGAATAGTCCTCATCCCTATGGCTCTCATGCTGCCTGTATCATGAATATCAATATTGAGAAATATACTGAGATGATTCATGGTAGAATCTATTATCTGATTTGTACAAACTAGATCTTTAAATAATTTGATTATCATCAGAATAGATGTTGAATTTCCCATATTAAAATCCTTTGAAGGCAGGGATCTTCTCAGTTTACTCTTTTATATTCCAAATGTTCAGCCCAGTGAGACATACAGAATTGCTAATATACTGGTGTAGAATAAACAAGAGTGAATAAATGAATTGATGCTTTATCAACTTTAAAGATGTATAAATATTATGCTTATATGTATTGTTTGTAAGCCATATATATGAGATTAAAGCTTAAAATTTTGGTTTCATCATACATGAATGCTTAGATATTAAAATTCATATTGTCTATGGATGTATAGGGTTAAAGACATTGCATGGAGTCATGTTATCCAATTTTGATATGCCTCACCATGTTTTATATAGATAGAGGTACTATTTTCAGAAATCTTATCTATGGTTGCATAGCCCATGACACAAATATCATGTGGATAGTGTCAAACTCATTAATAATGGTCAACTGATGTTTGTCGACCCTAAGACCCTTTGATTTAGTTCAGAAATGGTTTCTATAAAATAGAAAACTATTGGTTTGGGTTTACTTTAGACTTAAATTAAAACTGCTTCAAACAAGATTTCTTTTCTGAGTTTGACACAACTACAGACTCAAGGATAAATATTAATTTGAGGTAGTAATTTTGAACTGCATCACATATAAAGCAATATCATAATATTCTTAACATTTTTGTATGATTTTTTTCCTTTTAATCTTTATATTTTTTTAATTGGCAAAAGTAAATTCTTTATAATATCCATCATGCTTGGGTGTTTCTGTCAATATTCTTCCACTTAAAATATGCATTGTTTTCTTTGGACTATGAGTCTGAGCATTTGTCAGAGCAGTAAAGGGGAATCAAGAATATATTTAATAAAAGTTTTCAGAGGGCTGGTCGAAAGGCCTTGTATTGAAGATATATTCTTCTGCTGTGACCTGGAAATAACTGAACATAGGATTTTTGTACGCTCTACCTCTGAAACTTCTAAAATCATTTAATAGAATTGAAATGAACTATCAACTTACATTGCTAAACAGCTTCTCTGACTATTGCAGATTGACCAACAGAATTTTTATATAATGTTTTGTTGTTTATCCTGTGGCTGCATTATTTTAATTTAGGGTTATCATTTGAGTAGTAAGCAGTCAAAGCTGAGCATCTCCTGCTTTGTTAATTCTCAATATGTTAATGATTATACTAATTAGCATTCCACAACATCATGTGTCAGTCATGCCCACTCACTGCTGACACATTTCAATATCATGAATAAATTTCAAGGTAAATGTTTTTATTTGGGATGTTTTCTTCTGTGGACAAAAATTTCCCCTAAATCCATTCAGATCTACAAACAAGCACAAACATTCTTTTAAGAAATAGGTAACTCTCCTCAATGCTTGTCATTAATTATGTATCCAATGAGTTAGGCCTTCTGTGTTAGTTTGAGTACTTGTTCAGCAATATAACAAGTGCAAAAAATAATTGTCTGAAAATTAAGATGGAATATTCCAAGATAGAGACATTTATATATGGTTTAAAAGGCTAAGCAACCAACAAATACAATATATCAATGGCTATATTAAACTGCTTGAATGAATGCTTGTGTGCTGGATGGAATATGATTCTGAGCATTTGTGAGAGAAATAAAGGGGATCAAGAATATATTTAATAAAAGTTTTCAGAGGGCTGATAGAAAGGCCTTGTGTTAAAGGGATGGTTTCAGTCGTCAACTTGATGTGTATGGAAAATAGCAACATCCATTTAGGCATTTCCTCTATTGGATTGTCCTATTGCGTGTCTGAGAGGCATGTTGAAATTGCTGGTTGATGTGGGAGGTGCCACCTCTGGGCAGGTGGTCCTAGGATGTTTAAGAAAGCAGACTGAGCACAGGCCAGGGGAGCAAGTCAATTCCCCTGTGGTCTGTGCTTCAGTTCCTGTCTCCAGGTTCCTGCCTTGCTTCCCTCCGTGATGGATTGAAAGCTGAAGGTGAAATGAACCCTTTCCTCTCCCAAGCTGCTTTTGGTCAGTGTTTTGCCACAACAACAGAAAATAACTAGGACAAAAGTTGGTACCAGAGTCTTGCTCTGATGAATCGGACCATATTGTATTAGGAAGGATTGTAGAAAAAATTGGAACTATGGACTATAAAAGCTGGCAAATGCTGGGAACTTTGTGAGCTTTTCTGTGAAAGCTTGGAGAAATGCTGACGATGGCGGCTAGGTTCGCGAAGTTCCAGAAGGAAGTTTGAGCATCCATCAAAAACTAACAGGGCTGTTTGTGTGATGTTTTGAATTGAGAATTTGTGGTTTTTGACTGACTGGGGCTAAAGGATCAGTTGTAATTAATAAGAGACCAGAACCACT
The DNA here is from genome assembly GCF_000622305.1 of Nannospalax galili. Lineage (NCBI taxonomy): Eukaryota > Metazoa > Chordata > Mammalia > Rodentia > Spalacidae > Nannospalax > Nannospalax galili. The sequence continues at coordinate 4,615,368 of NW_008338999.1, forward strand.
AAAGTGAAAGATTTGCATTACTACAACAATGGATGCTTATTAGCTGGGGCGGAAAAGACCAGCTGTGACTAAGAAGAGACCAGAATAATTGAGGTGGAATCTGAGAAATATTTCCTCAGGGTAAGCACACAGAAGCTGTGGTCAGTGGGAAGCCAAGGGTGAATCTCAGCTGGTGTCATGACTTGTTTATATGTAAGAGCCTCCCAGGTGGGTACTATTTTTAAAACATGAATGGGGTCAATTGTGCTGGATTGTTTCAGTTGTCAACTTGTCACACCTGGGAAGAAGGGACCTCAAATTGGGAATGTCTTCTATCATATTGGTTTGCAGGCATATCTGTGAAGTATTTTATTGACTGTTGAGTGATGTGGGAGGGTCCAACCCATTGTCCTGGATTGTATAAGATGGCAGGCTGGGCACAGGTCAGAGAAGCAAGCCAGTGAGCCGCACTCCTTCATGGTTTGTGCTTTAGTTCCTACCTTGAGTTCAGTCGCTGACTCCCCTCCATGATGAAATATAAGCTGTAAAGTGAAATAGATCCTTTCTCCCCTAACTTGCTTTTGGTCAATTTTTCATCTTAGCAATGCAACAAAAACCAAACTAGAACACCTTCCTTGTGGTTCTAGGGTAAAACCCTATTGATCTAAGTAGAATAGCAACTATTACTTCTTGAAAAACTTGTTGCCTCTTACAGACTTAGTCATCCTGTCTGCTTTTCTCCTGATTTCTAACTCACATAGTAAGTGAAGATTAGGAATTGGGAGCTCTTAACTCTATGCGTAAATCTTCAATTGTTCTCTTTTGAGAATTAGAGAACTTTAAGACCTGTCTGCATATTTTCAGGACCCAGCATATCTGTAGGTAGGTAAGAAGCATTCAGTGAATGTTGTTGAATAAATAAATTGAGGTAACTAAGTCCATGCTACAGCAATTACTGTAGAAATTTTCTAGTACATAATTCATTATCACCCATTTCACAAATATTTGAGTACCTACTATGTACTACAAAGGAATTGGACTATACAGTAAGAATTGTATGAATGGAAGTTTTCATTAAATGAAGTGATATATCAATTTACAATGAATGAATATTTGGAAATTCTTGTTTTCCATCTCAGGCTAATGCCTACCACCTTCCAGCATACACACTTTGAATAATTTAAATATGCAGGATGGAACTAGCTACACTGAACTCATTTAAGCATCTTCAACATGGATTAAAAGTGACAATATAGCAACTCCTTTCCTTGATTTCCAAAGCCCATCCTAGCTGTCTACATTGTTTAATCAACTTCTGACTTTTGATGATATCTGCTATCAATCAGTCTTACTGTGCTTAGTGTTTAGGAAAGAACAGAAAACAAGACAGATACTATTGATCTTCTAGTAGAAGAAATGTGTTTTACAATCTTTTAATCTCTTATGGGATTGTGTCACCTGTCTTCAAACTACTGGTTACCCTTATGTTGTATATGAATATATTTAATTATCAATAATTTCTCACTAGATATTTTGATTTTCATGAAAATGAATTGTATGTTTGTTCACATACTCAATAGTTTAACCCAGTACCTCAGTTGTACACTTGTTAAATAAATAAAATTGCTTTAATTTGTAAGTGAATATATGATTAAAAGAACTGATTTAACAAAATAACTTGTAAGTACTCAGAGAATGAAACATATATTTTGAAAGTTTAAATAAATATATAGTTCATGTGACACATCAATGTGGTAAAATTCTTTAGCAAAATAAATGACTAAAAAATTGTGTAATATGGTCCTCATATATCTAAGTGCATAGATATAAGAAGAATCTACTCAATTTGTGGTATTGCCTGTAACATTATTCAGGGTATATTAAACCC
>NW_008338999.1:4617277-4646947 GCF_000622305.1 Nannospalax galili
TATGTGTATGCATATATTTGTAAAGTTTGTATATATACATATATATGTCATAAATACCCTGTGGAAAAATAAAGCTTCATATTTTTGTATCCCATAGTCAAATTATATACTTCCCAATTCAGCTATTTGAAAAAAGAATAATATATTTTTTAACTAGATTGTTGCTGAAGTCGTGCAACAGAGAAAAAGAAAGAAGAAAACATGGCGCACAGCACATTCACATTGATTAAGCCCTTCCACATTGAAGAGCCTGCTGTAAATGGCTATATAATGGGAAGCTGGCTGCTCCCGAACCTTCTTCAAAGCTGTTTAAGAACTATGGTTAGTGGGGATTTTTGTGTGTGTACATTAATTTCTGTACAATAATCCAAATTTAAGAATGCTATTAACAATACTAATATACTGGGACATAGAGCCCCTCACCTAAGGCTTCACCTAGTCATTTAGCCTTTGTTTCAGAAGGTTTTTTTCATGTACGCAGTCACATTTATAGTCTATGCAACTGCTTTCCAATTGTGTTGTATTGTGTCTAAACCCTGATATTCAAACTCCGTGATTCAGTGAGTCAATGCTATTTAAAACACCAGCATGTTTGAAAGTTGGCTTTAGACAGGAATATATGTTTGTATCATCAGCTGCCTCTGTGAATGGATAAATAAGAAAAGAAAGGTAATATTAAAAAAAAGAAGAATTGCCTCTTTGGGGTTTCCTCTTTCCACAAGTCAGCTTATCAATTCTCAAAGGTCATTTCGTTAAGTGCAAACTCTGCTTCTTCTCTGGTTTAAGACAGTAAGAGCATAGGAAGATTTCTGTTTGGTGATCTCATGCAAACTCCTAGATATCTGAAGCATCTCTCATGTCATTATTTACCTTGAGACAAGGTATATTCTGGTTGGTGAGCTTGCTACCAGTGTCTCCTCACAGAGCCTTTCAGACAACAGGGTCTGACTACATTAAATGAATATATGAAGGAACCCAGATTCTCTGTGGCCATTACCTCCTGGGTTGTGAGTAGGTAATATCTTTATGAAATAGTCTTAGTTATTCCATTATCCCCAACTATTGCCTAATGACAGTATATATCACCTAACATTTATGAGTATATTCTCCTAAATGCTTTCAGTATATGTCATCATACATTTCTTAGAACAAACCTAGAAGGTAAATACGGACAAAACTGAGGCCAAAAGAGGTTATCGAAAGTTGTGGAGCTGGCATATGGAGACAAATAGCGTGATTTCATGAAGCTCCTTTCTGAGGTGTGTGTTGAATGCCATTAATAGTGTGTGGTGAGGTTATGTTTGATGCCCAGTGGTTGAATTTATGTGTCTTAGTATTTGTCTTTGTTTTAACTGTATCAAAGTCATGATTTCATGATGATTTCATTGGATAGAGCTAAACTTTAAAAATGATTCTTATTGTGTATGTAAGTTAGTGGTACAGCAAGTATTTAGCAGGCATAAGCCCCTGCTTTCCTCAGTAATGCATACAAAGCAAGTGGTTCCATTTGAATTGGTTTATAAAAAAATAAATGTATAGTACAAAGGATATTGATATGACAACAATGATTGAAAAACTATGACTTAAATTTCTGTAATAACATATTAATACACACATGCTGAGAGAATTTATTTGATTTGGGGTAAAACCCACAATATGCAAAAGTATATGCCTGTCTATGTTTGAGGATACTTTTATTTAGAACATACCCTTGTGATTAGGCTTCATGTTCTGCTCTTCCAAGATGTAATGATTAAGTTTAGAGGCAGATGGATGCTCTACTGAGTGCTATCCACACAGAATGATTCTTTCAATTAATGAATATAATTTCCAAGGAGGAAGACCCTTCATCCTTAAGTTCTTAATGTTTCCAATAATTTGTTGTGAATTTAATTATAAATATAATAAAGCACTACTCCTTAAGGACAATGCTAGCTAAGTTACAAATCTTTGTTACACACACCTAACAGAGTGCTGGTTGAATTGAAAGAGAGCCATGATTTCCCTTCTACAGTTTGGCACAGGAGAATTCTTTCTTTCTAACTCAGCTACTTCTTACCATATAAGATACCAGGGGAACTCAAACTGAATTTCTTATTCTTTGTCATTTTTCCCAAGCTTCCATCCACCGGGAGATAATCAAAATGCCTCAACTCATGGCAATACTTTCTCTTAGCACAGAGCTGAAGTCCATTAGCACAGTGATTTTTTTTTTTTTTACTTTTTATCCACTTGTCATATAATGAGGAAGTTAATGGACAGAAGAGATACAATTTAAATTGCTTACCTACTAAAAGCCCTGCTCTGTTGTCCTTTCAGACTAGAAGAGTGAAGTTTTGAGTCTGAAATACTTCATATCTAAAACCAACATCCACCTGTATCACTTGCTCCTGCCTCCTGCTGGCCAACCCATATTTCAATCATGCTGCTGAAGCTTTGCTTTAAATGACTTTCCTCAGGAAGTCATTTAAGCACTAGTGACTTGGTATCTCATTCAGTTTTGTGTTGCTGTGACAGAATAAGGCTGGGTTCTTTATAAGCAAAGCTTTTTGTTCATAATTGTGGTGGCTGGAAGATCCAAGTGACATGGAACCATTGTCCTAAAAGATGTTCACTAGGCAAAGTCACAGCATGGTGGACAAGCAGGAAGGCCAAATACCCATGCGGAAGAGACCAAGCATGTGGAGACCTTGCATTACAACAACATACTTTGGTGAGAAATGATTCATTCCTTTGGTAACCAGTCTACTCTGCAAACAGAATCAATCCATTTGTGAGAATCTAGTCTCTTAATTAACTAATTACTGTCTATTAGGTTCCATCTCCTAAAGGTTCTGCAACCTTAGCAGCATCACACTGGGGATCCAGCCTCAGGCATATGAACTTTTAGAAGGACAAACTGTATCCAAACAATAGCCCTCAGGTGAAGGATAGGAAAAATCTTTTGAAGAAGTTCCTAAAAGGTCTTGCCAAAGACTATCACCCAAATGGCAGCCACAGAACCAGAAACCTCTCTATTAGAGGTTTATTTATCTACTCTGAGCAAACATGTTTTCAGGAGTTTCCTTTCGAAATAATACAAACAAGTAACAAAACGTACAAACCGGCTTTTAAGACGTGGTTGGTGGCTGGCTTTATCTCTATACAAAGTAAGACAAATTTGCTTTAGGTAATTAGAAAATGCTACTCAATAATTAGAAGAAATTTATTTAAAAATCTAATATGCATACTCATTTTAATATTTGATGCCTATTTGTCTAAATTTACATATACATTCATGGATAGTTATATTATTTACTTTTTTCTCATGTATTTGTTCTTATTTTTCTTTTGTTTTTGAGACAAAGTCTTGTTATACATATCCAGGTATATATTCCTGGGTGTCTTGACACTCCATGTTTGCCTCAAAATTGGGATTCTACTGCCTTAGCCTCCTGAGCACTGAGGTTACAGGTGCATACCACCGTGCTCTGCCTTCTCATTTATTTTGACCATCTTTCAGTGACATTGAGTATTCTACAGTGCATTATTTTATACTGTCTGGTTTTTCAATGTTTTTAAATTTTAAATCAGAAAAATCTTTGTGTTTTGTATATGTGGGCATTTTCATGTGTGTGTGCACATGTTCAGGTGTATGCGTGTGTCTATGTGCATGTGAATGCCAGAAGATGATGCTGAATGTCTTCCTCAATCACTCTTCGCATTATTATTTATTTATTAAAATGAGATTTTCAATTTATTTGAAAATGTGTTATATGTTTTAATGTATGTATTTTGATATTTTCCACTCTTTTCTACCTCTCCCTAACTCCCCTTGAAACCTACCAACCCAGATCCCTCCAGACCTAATTTCCTCTATTATTATTATCATTGTTATTATTATTATAGTTAGTGATGTATTAGAATATAGTTAGTGATAACCATATTCACATGGCTCTATGGCCATTCATTGGGGCATGGGCAGCCTATCAACAGTCACATTACCAAAGGAAAATGACTCCTTCCTTTAACTGTCAAAGTCTGCCAGTAGCTCTGCTGGGGATTTCTACTGTCTTTATCTTGTGTAGGTATTGTGCACACAACCACAGCTGCTGTGAGCTGATGTGTGCATCAACCATGTCACATCCAGAAAACGATATTTCACAGCAGCTCTCCTCCAGACCCTCTGACTCTAACATTCTTTCTGCCTACTCCTCTGCAATATTTCTTGAGCGTGAACGATAATCAGTGACCGTGAGTGCTAGGCTCACACTTAATTTTTTGATACAGGGTCTCTCCCTGAGCCTAAAGCTCACTCATTTGTTTAGATTGACTAGCCAGTGAGCTCCAGGGATCCATCTACCTTCCCATCTCGCTGCACTGGCATGATAGGCATATACTGCTGCAGTTGCCTTTTTGGTGTGGGTGCTAGAGCTGCTACCTGAGACTTCTAGGTTTGCACTACAAGCTCTTTACTGTGCTCCAGCCCCTATCCAGTCATCTCCATATAAATTTTTATTATATTCATATATTTATTTAGTGTGTATGTTTGCATGCTTACACACTTGTGCCGTGTGTGTGTGTGTGAAGGTCAGAGGACAACTTGCAGTAGTTAATTCTGTCCTTCCACTCCATGGGTTCCTGAGATTGAATTCCAGTCATCAGAATCGATGAAAAGCAGCTTCTTCTGTGGATCCATCTTTCTGGCCCTGAATATAAAATTTTATATTCAAAAGCTTTGAAATTTGTGCTCAGTTCTTATTATTGCAAAATCCATTGCTTTGAGATTTCTTATAATTAACTGAATATAACTGATAATTTCTTTAGAATAAGTTGGTACTAATTATCCCCATCCACTCAAAAAGCATAGCTGCAGTAGTTTCCGAACTTTGCAGACTTGGGTGCAGAAAGAGTTGAGGATGATAGGTCATCAGCCACATGAAATGGTGCCAAGAATAAAAGTTTTTTGAACAACATTGACCAAGAATTTCTCACTCTTCACAGGGTGAGGTGCAAAGTTAAAATGCATTTACTTCATCTCTGGGACTTTCCTAGAGGGGCCCTCAACTCTTCATCTCTATTTGCTTCTGCTCTCCCATTGGACTCTAAGCATCTCCACAGCCAGAGGCTATCAATTCCAAAGACAGTATTTCTAAAAAGGAAATAACTTACCAAATCTTTGTTACACTGCACTTATACTATCAAGACAATTTTTTAAAACTAGGATTTTTATTTTAATAAATGGAATGATTTTTGTCTTCATTTGACCCTTCAATTGCACAGTACCGTGTTTGAATGAATAATCACTACTATTTTAAAGGAAAGATAATGACTGTGGTGAAAACACATATAAAGATAATTAACATTATTTATGTTTTTAAAAAGACTTTTGTGTCAATAGAAATTTTCATGAAGAGTTCTGATTGAAGCATTTATATATATTTATGTAGGAATGATATAAAATCACCAAGGAGCTCTAATTAATGAATTAACGAGTAGCTATTGCTTGGCCATTAGCATTAACTCAGTGGTCACCTGTAACCAGGATGTTGGCTTGTTCTTTTCTTTTTCTTTTTTTTTTTAAATTTTATTAACTTCTTACACTGTGATTTTTATCTCTCAAAGGATTTCCAAGTAGATTATTTACATTTTTTTGTAGGGCACAGGCAAAGCCACACTGAGGCTGTAGAAGAGTAATACAAAAATGAGGGAAAACTTCTTGGAGCCCAGAAACGAGAAAGGTCCACAGCAAGGTCTGTGTGTCCAGGACTAAGTATGGAGTCAAGGTCATAACCGGCCATTAAGGGAAGTGGGAAGTGCATTCTTGAGAATCAATCCTCCTAAAACTAGAATCTGAAAATAACAGAAACCTCCCTTATGCCCAGAGGCAAAGCTGCTGCCGTGCATGAGTGGTCCCATCCCGTGAGCCTGGAGCTGTGGTTTCCCACCATGATCCAGGATTCCGCATCATTCTGGTGGTGCATTGATGGTGGAGCAGATTGGAGGGTGGAGGACTGTCCACTGTGGCGCAGCGGTTTCAGCCTTCTCTGAGTGACTACACTCCCCTGAGGTCCCAGGAGGCTTGTTCTTTGAATCAATAAAGTGTGTCTGCATGGTGCATTTTCAGAAACTTGAAGAGTCCCTCAACCATTGCACAGTTGGGCCAGTTTCTCTTTAAGGGCTGTGAGGTTCCCAAAGGGAAAAGAGGCTCAGAAAGGATCCCGAGACATTGACTAAACACCTGCAAATATATCCCATATTCTTCAATTCTACCCGTTGGTACTATCTATATTTTTGACAAAAAAGATAGGAAGGCCATGTGGGAAACCTCGTCCCAGGGTAGCGGTTCAGTTCGATAACTCAAATGTAGGAACCGAAAGCAGGGCTGTTTCTTGGTTACATTAATTATACTTTTACCAGACTTTAAAAATGGAAGACTTATGTAGACTGCTCTCCCTTAATTCAACAATTTTCTCAGAGGTCACCGAGAGCTTTGTCTTTCCTACAGTATTTTTGAGGGAAAATGTGTTTTAATAAGTAAAATTATTTCTCAAGAGCTTGAGGACTTGACACTGATAGACCAGAGCTGAAGATGCTCAGCTTTGCCGGAACCTTTTGCATTAGTTCTTATCCTCAGGAGTTTTGGACTGTCAGTGCTGAAGGGTTTGAAATTGGGAAATATATTACTCAAGTTTGCCCATTAAAATATTGGTGGGAAAAAAAGTACTGAAGTTGCAGCTGGCGTGGCATGCAGGATGTGACACGAAAAAAAAAATGCTATGAATTTCAGGGGTTGTCTGAGCTTAGAATCATGTGATGTGACAAGAGTAGACAATATTGTGTATGTATGGGGGGCAGTGATTTAACTGGAAGAGAAAATTCTATGGGAAAGCACCAGTGCATAAATTCCTTCTTCCCTGAACTCAATGCTATTAGTTCTTTGATGCCAAAAGTCAAATTTTGTCAGAAATGGAATGTGTTCTGCCATTCTCTGCCAAATGGATAGACACCAAAGGAAGAAAAATGACATTAAATCATAGATGTGTTGCTATCAACTTCCTAAAGCAAGACTATTCAGGATTTCTGCCAGTATGGAGCCCTCTTGTTCAAAGTTCAGCAAAATTCACTATCAGGGCCTTGTATTTTGCTGTATTGATTAGTCACAGCCATTTACATGAAACAAATAATTCTAACATATTATCTTATTCAATATCATAAGCACAAAATGTTAAGAGTCCAGAGAATACAGAAACGACTGACAACAGTGACATGCTTGATAAGAATGCATGTCAAATTAATAAGAATAACAATCCCGTTCAAATAGATAAACCAAATAGTTTTAATGACTTAAAAATGTACTCCTTTTATAAAATCATTTTTAACTTATACAGAGCACAGAATTTATTGCCAGAAATCTGAACATTTCATGAATACCAAGCTCTGTTTGCTCCTTACTTCTCCTGGATTGTCCACAACACCCAGCAGCTTCCAGCCTCTGTGGGACAATCACCATCAGCAAAAAGCCTGTACAGAGGAGGGTGTGCTAACATTTCTGAAATATTTCCTGAAACAGCAAACAAAAATGTAACAGAAGCTTTCCCAACTTACACCGCTCCAACCCACTGAACATTCTCCAGGGAGAACGTTTTTGCTTCTGTTTCACTTATATTGAAGATAAATGGCTCTTCTTTCTGGGGTAACCCTGTAAGTATTCCCTCACTGGGTTAAGAGAGTCTCCCATTTGCAGAGTTCTATGACAGCTCCATAGAACTGGCATGTATTTTGTCTTTTGGATCTCACAGTGACCAACTACATGGTCATAGTAGATGGTCATGCCTCATCAAGTACCCATTTCATCTGATTCCCGGAGCTTGTTTTCTATCTCGCGTCCAAGTTGGATGCCGTAGAATGGGGAGGGTTGTTTTCAAAGGTCGTGTTGGTGTTTCACAGGGGTACTCACCAGAGAGTGTTATTCAAATTATGTGCTATCTAGCTCCTGGGAAAGGCATGACTGAGATGTTAAGATCTGGTAGTATGTGACAAATGTTTTTAAAATGCTCCAACAGGCTGGAGATATCTCTTAGCTTTTAAGAGTCCATACTCTTACAAAGGATCACAGTTAGGTTTCCAGTAGCTACACCAAGTGATGCATAACTGCCAATAATTCCAGCTCCAGGGGATCTGACACTGATTTTGACCCTGCAGGCACCTGCACATGTAGCATAGACACAGATCCATAGATATAAATACATTTTTTAATTTAAAAATAATGTAACTCCTCAGAGCAATTCCACTTTCAGTAATTTATCAGAAGTTTGTATGTGTAACAATGAACCTTGCCATTTACCATAAGGGGAAAATTTAACCCTATATTAATTTTATTTGACCACAGTCAAATTTTATTTGACTATAACACTGTGATATCTTCATCATGTAATAGAAAACTGGAGCTAAAAATCATGAAGCAATTCTCTGATTAAATATAGTGTTTCTGACAAACTTCTAAATGAAAAACAGAAAACGTACACACACCATTGCATTTTTCAAAATAAAAATAGGCATTTTATGAATGAAAAAATGTCCACTAAATAAACAGAAGGATTGGTTAAGTTTAACTCTGAATGATAGGATGAGAGGTGGTTTATTTTGTTTTTTGTTCTGGTTGTGTGTGGTGCATGTATGTGGGTGCAGGTGTGTGGTTATGCTTCCCTGGACCTCTGTTACTTCTGTAATTAAGATGAAAACAGTGATAGAAAATATTTTTAAAAGCCTAACATCTGACACTACAGAAGATGGCTTAACAAACATGCTATCCAGATATTTTGCATTTCAATACAGAGAATATAAAGACAATATGAAATATACATTAGTTTAGACTCTTTAAATATCACCAACCCATTGTATATTGGGGTACATTTTCAAATGTTGTTAATGTGTAAGTTGTTACTCACTACGGTCTTCAACATCTTTTCTATATACTTACCATGACAAGTTGTCTTGGGAACCTAAATAGTATCAGTGTAGGATACATGTATGTGGAAAAATATTACAGGGAATCTCACTAATAGGAATAATTAATGTGCTGATAAAAGATAAAAAGAACACGCTTTTCAAATTTGTAATATTTCTAGATTATAAGGGGAAACTGTATAACCCTACTTTCATTCTTTTCTTTAAGATACATATAAAATTTTAAATAAATCTCATTAAACTTTCCACCCTGTGGCTAGCATATCTTATTTCCCTTCTTCATTGTGTTTACTTTGTATTTTTATTTCTATTATTTTGTACTTTACATTATAGTGCTCATTGGTTTTAAAAATAGTCATTCTTGGTCTGAGTTACCTAACTCAGAATGATTTTTTCCAGTTCTATCCATTTACCTGCAAATTTCATAATTTCATTTTTTAAGAGCTGAATAATATTTCATTGTTTTTGTGCCCCAAACATAATATATTCTCTTTTATTGTTGGAGGCTTCTTTTGAAATCCTAGATATCCATGTTTATATCTCAAAATCTAGGAAATCAGGAAACTAATTAATGATAGCTGTAGTGATAGAGAGCAGTTATATAAAGGAGCAATGGAGAATAATAAAGTAGGAAGGGTTAAATGGGGTGGGGAATGGGAGCACAGGATAGAGCAGGGAGTATAGGGAAGGAAAAGTGACATTAAAGGTGTTTAGAATAAGCCATATGGAGACCTACCACTATAGAAGCTTCTTAAAGTATACATATATACATTACAAAAAGAGATTAAAGGAGCTCCTTTATAACAGAGGGGCATTGCCCCTACTAGGTAACATAGGTTAACAAAATAAAACCCCAGTGTCACGAATGGACTTCCTCTCTTGAAGCTATTGACCAGAGGTCCTTAGGCCCTCATACACTATGAACTATAGCCCCAGCTCTTGGTTAAGCATCAGAACTTCACAGTAAGACCATGTTGCTTAACAATATACATATATGAGCTATAGAACAAACAAGGAGAAATCAGAGTAGGTGTTCACTTCATAGCCTCATTTCTTCTGACTAGCTTTCATAGTGCTGGGAGGTACAATGCATGCTACTGAAAGAAAAAAAAAATTGTCATCAACTTTACGCAGCAGTGAATCTTGTGAACTACAACAACTGGTTGGGCAGGATATGAGTACTAGTGCAATACTGACACAAGTATGGGAGTAACTATGCACTCTGTAATTGAATTTAAGGTCCATTTCTTAAGGTGGAACCCATACCTGACTCTGATATTAGGCTTAGGAACCTAAGGCTAGACAGGTCATAAGGCACAGGGGACAGCTTAACACTAGTTCTTTTACCAAATAGTTATAGAATTAAACTGACTCCTAATGCCTTATTGTTATACTCATAGATGAATACATCTCTCAACCCTCAACAGGGAAGTTTCCTTATGTAGCAGACGTTGATTAACATGGAAACCCACAACTTATCATCTTGCAGAGAATAAGATACTGCAGAGTGCTTATCCCTGAATTGGACGCCTATACAAAGCTTTTGCCTCCCATGGCTCAGGGTTCATTGTGGAAGTGGGCTGGGGGAGAATTGCAAGAGCCAAAGAAGCTGGATGACCACAAGGGAACAGAGTTTTCAAGACAACATGTCAGTTACTCATATGAACTCACAGCAATGTTGACAGCATGCACAGTCCCATGCACAGTCAAATCAGACAAAATTCCAGCATAGATGCAGGGAAGTGGGGAAAAAAACCCAACCCAACCTAAGGAAATTTTGGAAAAGAATGACTGTTGGGAGGGGGAGAGATTGTCTTTTTGAATGATGGGATACTTGGTGGGTTGACCAGGCTCTGCAGGAGACTGACTCACACTGAAGGACATTTGGGAACTCAAATTAGATTCTGTAGGTCATATAAATACTATGTATGGCACAGTAAATTAAGTGGGGTGGGGGCAGTAAGGGTAGATGGGTTAAGGTGGATAGTGGAAGGGAATCTAAACTCTATCAAATTATACTGTACAAATATCACAAAAATTCAATATTTTTTGGGGGGGGTCTTTTTAGACAGGGTCTTCCTGTAGCCCCAACTGACCTGGAAGTCACTATGTAGACCAGGCTGGCCTTAAACTCATAGAGATCTGCCTGTGTCTGCCTCCCAAGTGATGGGATTATAGGCCTGTGCCACTACACTTAGCTTCAATGAAAGTTTTCAAAAAGTCATGGTGCAAGTTATGAAACAAATAATATCTCCAAAGCTACATTTAAGGACCATTTTTCTTGTGATGTCTGAAAACCTCATAAACAATGCCCAATTGTGTATCTACAGTGTTATAATGAAAATTTTAGAGGATAGAATAAAAATCCCTATCTAACCTTCTGGGACATTGTGTATCACCTCAGACAATATGGATACATCATAGTTCTTCTAAAATTGTGACCTTACCATACTACATCTTATGCTAATACTTGTAGATGAGATCTCTGTTTTTATCTTTAATTCTATTTCTAACCCCCTTTGTCCTTAAACTGCTTCCCAATACAGGGAATGTAAAAAGTTAACAGCTGGGAATGGAAAGATGTCTCAGTGATTAAAAGCACTGACTGTTCTTTCATAGGACCTGGGTTCGAATTCCAACAGCCAGATGGCAGTTAACAACCATCCATAACTCCAGTTCCAGGGGATCTGATACTGTCTTTTGACCTCCATAGGCACTGCACAACATGGGTGCACTCACATGCATGCAGGCAATACCTTCACACACACAAAATAAAAATAATACATAAAAATATTTAATAAAAAGCTAACTGGTCACCTTCTCAGTGCCCATTGTGGCTAGGCATCTCTATGTTCTTGACATGTTTCTTGGTACGATTCAAGGAAAGTTTTATACACACATACACTATCTATCTATCTATCTATCTTCTATCTATCTATCATCTATCTATCTATCATCTATCATCTATCTATCTATCATCGATCTATGATCTGTCTATCTATCATGTATCTATCATTGATCTATCATCTGTCTATCATCTATATATCAGAAAGTTCTAGTGCTTTCACTCTTTTGTCAGTGCCTGTCCAAGCTTCCTGTTTCTGGAGAACTGGAGCTGAAAGAAGCTGAAGAAAGCAAGGTTAGTGTGCATCGAAGGGGACACAGAACATTTGGAAGGAACCTGGGTTCTCTATGACAGCACTGAGTCAATGATGTGATGCCAGCAACTAAGCTGGCATTTTCTAAGTGTAGCTTTATAATTATACACAGGGAATACACTAAGTAAGCAACAACCATCCAGGCTCTGTGCTACATACATTTGGCTAAATGAGTCCAATAGTCAAAATCATAGGATTGTTGTAAGATTTGAAAAAAAATATGTATGCATAGTCATTGTATAAATTGACTGATTTCCTGTTATTTGGAGAGGCAATGCACGTAAGCAGAAAAGACATTGAATTTGGACTCTAACAGATATAGATTTAGATTCCAGTCAGTCATCCGATCAGACTATGTTCATGGGAAAATGTGAACAAACTTTCTGTGTGTTAGTTGTGTTACAGAAAAATCAGAGACCAATAACCAAAGTCAGGTGAGGAGAGGGAGTTTAATAATTTTACGCTAGTGCTAGTGGACTGCTCCATCAATCCTTCCATAAGGGAGTCAGTGGCCCCTTCCAGTTTTGAGGAGCTTTTATATCATGTGTGAGGAAATGCAAGCAAAAGGTAAAACAACACATACGTGACAATTAAGTAAAAAGGTACACGTGATAATTAAGCAAGTTAACATATGGCCACAGGAAAACAACAAAGACTTCCATCCTAGGCAACCACAGAGGTTGCTCAGGGGTGGGGGGGGTCAGGACAGGGAGGGACTCCTGATTACATCCCCCATACTTATCTCTGTCTCAGAGTTTCCTGCTCTAATGATCTTAATTACCATCGCATTGCAAAAGCTCTCTGTTTCCATTATAGTTGTATCATCTGTAATGTGGAAATACATATTTTAGAGAGTAGTTATACAAGTTAAAGGGGTCAAGACACAGGAAAACTTAGCATAGAGCCTTAATACACCTTTCTCAATAAATGGTTGTGAAAGACAAAATTTGTGATAAGCTTCAATATGTGGTCCTCTACAGCTGAGGGTACTTTCTCTTCTTAGGTCACGTTATACTGTCCCTTGAATCTTTTCATATGCTTATGTAACTTCTAAAAGTTAGTTCAGTATCTACTAGTAAAAGCAATAGAGGTAACTATATTAACTTACTAAGTGTTATAGAACTAGGCATAATTTTAAGAAAATAATCTGAACAAATTCATCATCACAAACATTTATGTAATAAGTGCCACCATTCACTCCATGTATTAGGAAAAGGTAGTGGAGGGAGGTTAAGATATTAATACAGATTACATACCTATATGCTGAGCAACCAGGGTTCAAATTCATCCAGTCTGGTGTCAAAGCCTGTATCCTTGACCTCTACCTTAAGTCTTAAGATGAAACTTATTAATATATTGCATGGAAATGGAAATGATTGAGTCCAAAGCAGCCCTGTTTACAGGCCAAGATTATTCATAGAGGAGAGACAGCAGGCCTGCTTCCCATAGTTAGCTTTTGAAAAAATACACTGTGGTCATTCCATCCAGGAAATAGGCATTTCAGTTCCCTGGGAGTTGAAATGGCAGAAGGCTCCAATTTCCCTTGAGCTTCATCACATTAGGCATCCCTGGGCATAATGTGATAAAGGCCTTTTGCCCAGCCCTCACTGGGCAATAGTCCAAGCCCAGACTTTCTTATTGGGCTTTTAAGTAAAGAGATAAACCTCTCCCTAAATAGATGAAGGGGCACTAGAGGGAGCCAAAAGAAGCCCTGAAATTAGCCTAGATCATTCCCTCTCCCTTAGCATAGCCTTGAAGATACCTTAGTAAGAAAGACTTCTTGGCATTTTGATTTAGTCTCCTAGTGAAGTAATAATAGTTATTAATATTCTTTATTTCCATAAAAATGAAAATTTCCTTATGAAGATGTGGGTGATATGAGACAAGTTCCCATTAGGATGCTCAGATAATTCCCCAGTGTAAGCAGTCTTCTGAGTTAGGCATAAATCTATGTAAGGTTATAAGAGTGAGAGAAACTGAAGGCTTACTTGAAATGGGTATGGGTTTCATTCTCCTTTCAGCCTCCCTGTATTTCGAAAGCCAGAAAGTTAAAATATATTATGTCTCGACTTCATTGCAGCTAAATTTCTGGATGTAAATTAGATCCTGCCAATTAGATGAACTTCTGTGCCCCTGGGAATATAAAATTAAGAAGGGGAGTAATCTTATAACTGGACTATATTCACTGGCATAGAATGTGTTCCAGGGAGGCTAAAGCCAGAAGTGAGACCCCTGGAATTCATGCTTCCTGTTCTGGGATTTTGATCTACGAAGGGATGGCTTCATAGAAAACATTTTCCTGGACCAACCTAAATCAGAGTCAAGTTTTCAGACAGAGGCAGAACCAGACAAAGTTCCTACTTTTTTACATTGAACGAGCAACACTCAAATGTTTGTATATGAAACAGACAATGTGATTGAGAGCCCTGGACCTTGCATTGAAATGTGCCCAGGCAAGTAAGTGCCAAGTAATTCATTACGGAGGATTTGGAGTGAGAAGTTTTAGTAAGAAGATGGATGGAGGTTCTGACAGATGTTATAGTGTCTACAGAGCCCTCAAGAACCAAGGGCCAAATGAAGAATGGATACAACTACATCCTAACGAATGGGAAGAAAAATATGGACCACAATCACAGCCTCAGAGGATGATAGCATCAGAACTCAGCAGCAACAGTGTAATAGCTCGGGCTTATCTTATTAAGTTCATGTGCAATCAAGAGTAGTTTATCTTGGACTGAATGAGTTAATAAGACACTGTGAAACCATTATAAGAACTCTTTCCTTGGGGACACATAAAAGTCTGTCACCACCTTAAAGATATAAAAGAAAGAATATGATTCCACTAAATTCTACTTTTGAAAAATCAGTGAATTTATTTGGCTTAGCTGCAGAGTGTGCTGGATAGTTATTTGTTAACTTGACATACCTGGGTTGAGGGAGCCTCAACTGTGGATTGTGTCCATTGGACTGATCTGTGGCCATTATCTGTGGAGTGTTTTCTTGGTTGTTGACTGACATGGGAGGGCCCAGCCTACTGTGGGTGGTGCCAGGCGGAGCAAGCTGGTACACAATGTTCCTCCATGGCCTGTGCTTCAGCTCCTGCCTCCAGGTTCTACCTTGAGTTCCTGTGATGAACTGTGACCCAGGAGATATAAGCCAAATAAACCCTTTTCCTCCCCAAGTTAGTGTTTTGTCACAGATATTGAAAACAAACTATAACAGAAATTGGTACCAGAGAGAGGGCTATTGCTGTAACAGACCTGACCCAGTTGTTTTTGTGAGGATTATGGAAGGCTTTGGAGCTTTGGACTGGAAAAGCCATCAAGTGCTTGAGAGTTTAGTGAGCAGTTGCTGTGGAGCTTGGAAATGTTCTGCTGGAAGAGGTGAGGATGATGAAGGCCTGGCTTGTGAAGCTTTAAAGGGAAACATCCTATCAGGGATGTTTGTGGGATATTTTGAATTAAGAATCTGTGGCTTCTGGTCATCTGGGACTGAAGAATCAGATGTGATTAAAAAGAGAACAGAGCCACTGAAGTGAAACGTTTGCTGTACTGGGACAATTGATGCCGGTTAGTAGTTGCTGAAAAATCAGCTGTAACAAGAGACCATTATAATCACTGTGGCAAAATCTTCTGATAAGTATTTCCTCAGGGTCAGCACACAGAAGTTGTGGTTCAGAGGGGGCCAGAGTCTCCATCCCAACCTGGAAGCCAGATTTGGTAATGTTTTCAAGTTTCCCGCATGGCTCTAATGTTGAGAGTGTGATGGGGTAACAGAGAGCAGCTGAGGTTTGGCACCCTGAGAGGCCAGAAAGGCCACTGGTGAAAGTACAACCTCAGCTGTAGTGAAGACAACCAGGATTGAAGGGGTCATGGAGAGAATCCAAGGCTTTGCACCCTGAGAGGCCAGAAGACGCCATTGGTGAAAGTGTAGCCTCAGTTTCAGACACCAGAATATTGGAGATGCCAGGGCTATGTACTACCACTAGGAACAGAGGCAGGTATAGAGTAGAGCCAGCCTGAGTATAGTAGACAAATGGTGTGTGCTGTGGATGGCAGACCCAAGCCCTTTAGAGTCCAGAAGATCTTGAGTGAATACCAGCATTAAGATACTTTGCTGAACTTGGGTTTTGTGTAAGTGTGCCCAATTCTTCCCTTTTGAAATAAAACAATACTTAAGGTTTTTGTTGTTACAGTTTTTATTTTGCAGGAGCTCGCAGTTGAGACTTTTAAAAGAGATTTTGAGCTTTTAAAGTGTTTGAAAAAACTTTCTATGGGACTTTTAACGTTATACTGTTCTGTTTTGGTATTAATATTAACATCATATTTTGGGGACAAGGAATGGAAAAGTTGTGGTTTAATAGTGAGTTTATGGATCAAGTTGACAAGGGGTGAATTGTGCTGGACAGCTTATTTGTCAATTTGACAAACCTGGGTTGAGGGAGCCTCAACTGGGAAATTGCCTTCATTGGACTGGCCTTTGGCCATGTCTGTGGGGCATTTTCTTGATTTTTGAGTTATGTGGGAGGGCCCAGCCCACTGTGGGTGGTGCTACCCCTGGGCAGATGGTCCTGTATTATATAAGGAAGCTAGGAGGACCAAGTCAGTAAGTAGCATTCTTCCATGGTGTTTCAGCTTCTGCCTCTAGATTCCTGTCCTGAGTTCCTACTTTGGGCCCCCTGATGAACTGTGACCCAGAAGATGTGAGACAAATAAGCCCTTTCCTCCAAAATTTTGTATTGGTCAGGGTGTTTTATCTCAGCAATTGAAAGCAAACTAGAACACAGAGCATGGGTAAAAGATTACTTTCAGGAACATGATGACTCCAGAGCATTGCAACAATGAAAAGCCTTTTCCAGAATGGATTATGATTTCCTATAGCTGGATAAATTGAGTCACCTCTTCAGTTAACCTTCTACCATCTAAATTCTCTAGCATTTGCCAAGACCACGAGGCCATTTGCAATTAGGAAAATATCCACATCAGCGACTGAGTGGTACAGGAAAGAATGGCTGGCATCTCAGGAGAGGGTCCAGAAGCTTTCAATCCTCTCCTTCCATGAGGAAGCAACAGTCAACTAGTGTGTCTTGAAGGTTTCTTTAATTTTTTATTGAACTTTGGGCATTTCATATAATGCATCTTGAACATATTTGAACCTCTTTCCCTAACTGTATTCTCAAAAGTTTCCCCAATGGATTTTGTATATTTTGACATATGTTAAGGCCTATCAAATCAAGTTTGTGTACCCAAATGTCCCAGCCACTGAAGCCTGGTGAAAATATCCATCATTACTCAAAAAAGACCAACTCTCCCTCACCGAGCAGTTACAGGTTGTCAATAGTTCCTCCGCTAATGTTTGGGCTCCTTATTGTTTTCCCCAGTTCTCTGATGAGTTTTTGTATGGTTTGAGTTTTCATGGGTCTTGTGCATGCTATCTTCATTGCCGTAAGTTCATATGCACAAATTCCCAACCACCGGGAAAACTGTTTACTTGTGGTCATCTACCACTCCTGGTTCCTACAGTCGTTCCTCCAGTATTCTGCAATGTTCCCTGAGCCCCGATTGTCAGGGATTTAGTATAGGAGTCTTATCCACACATACACCCTTGGGAGGTTTTTATTCTCTATATTTTGACCAGTTGTGGCTTTCTGTGTTACTCAACATCTGTTGCATGAGGAAGCTTCAGTGGTTAGAGATGACAAACGCATTGCTATTCTCTTGGCTGCCTGTTCCACTCTGCTTCCTGAGCCTTAGGCGTAGAGGTCATAGGGCTGGGCATCTTACACTTGTTCTTGGCACTTAATCAGTTGTTGATATCTGTAATGCTCTCCATCTGTTGCAAAAGAATCTTCTTTGATGAATGGTGAGAGGTATCCTTGTCTATAAATACACATCTGCAAATTGTTTTTGGAAAAGTGGTCATGTTCACAATATAAATTCTACCAAATCCTGTGGACAGGAAGTCTTTACATCTGCTTTTGTAGTCCTCAATCTTTTTCTTCAAAGATCAAAAAATTTCAAGTAGAGGTCTTTAATGTATTTGGTTAGATTTATTTCTAGATATTTTTATTTGTTCAAGCTATCGCGAATGAGAGTTTTCCATGAACTCTTTCTCTGATTGTTTCTAATTGGTGAACAGAAAGGATATGGATTTCTTAAAATTGATTTTGTATCCTGCCACTTTTCTGAATGTGTTCATTATTTCTCTAAGTTTATTGGTGGAATTTTTGGTATCTCATATATAATATCATATAATCTACAAATACATTTAATTTGACTCCTTCTTTTCTAATTAGTATCCCTTTAATTTTCTTCTCTTATCTTATTGCTCTCCAAAGATTTTCAAGCACTGTAGTGAAAATGAATGGGGATAACCTTGTCTGGTTCCTGCTTTTAATGGGAATTCTTCCATTTTTTTTTTCCATTTAGAATGATGTTAAATGTGGGTTTGTTGTCTATATCTTTAATTATGTTCAGGTATGTTCCTGTCCCTACATTCCAATTCCCTCTAGGACTTTTATCATAAATTCATGTTGGATTTTTGTCAAATGTCTTTTCTGCATCTATTGAGATGATCATGTGATCTTTGTCTTTCAATCCATTTATATGATTTATTTTGTTTACTGATTTATGTATATTGAACCTTCCCTACATCTCTAGAATAAAGCCGAGTTGATCATGGTGGATGATCTTTTTGATGTGTGTCTTTATCTGTTTTGCAAGAATTTGTTGAGAAATTTTTCATCTATGTTAATTAAGGATATACGCCTATAGTTTTCTTTTTCTGTTGTTTCTTTATTGGCTTTTATTGTTAGAGTGATATTGGCTTCATCAAAGTAATTTGAGAGTTCTCCCTCTGTTTCTCCCTTTTTGAGCAATTTAAGTAACAGTGTTTTTTGTAATCATTGAAAATCTTGTAAAATTCTTTGTATTACTGCTTCTATTTCCTTATTTATTATGGGTCTGCTTAAACTATTGATCTTGGTTTAACTTTTGCAGATCCATTGAATTTAGAAATTCATCCATTTCTTTTAGATTTTCAAATTTAATGGTGTATAAGTTTTTAAGGTATTCCCTTTTAATTTTCTGGACCTCTTTGATGTCTGTTGTGATGTTTCCCCTTTAGTCGCTGATTTTATTGGTTTGGATTTATTCTTTCTTTCCTTTGGTTAGCTGTGCCAAGGGTCTATCTTGCTTATCTTTTCAAAACACCAGCTCTTGGATTCATTGATTCTTTGTATTGCTTCCTTTTTTTTTCCTTCTATTTCATTGATTTCTGCTCTTTTATTATTTCTTCTTCTGTGTTGGGTTTGCATTTGATTTGTTCTTGCTTTTCCAAATTCTTGTGTTGTATCATTAACTCATTTATCTGTGGTCTTTCTGATTTTTTAATGTAGGCGGTTGGAGCTATGAATTTCCTACTCAGGACCGCTTTCAATGTGTTGCAGACCTTTTGCTGTGTTATGTTATAATTTTAATTTAGTTCCAGGGATACTTTTGTTTGTTTTTTGATACTGTCTTTGACTCATTCATTATTAAGAAATGTATTGCTTAATCTCCATGTATTTATATGGTCACTAGGATCACTTTTGCTATTGATTTTAAGTTTTATTGCATTGTGGAATACACACAATATAGAATACATGGAATTATTTCAATTTGGGGGGATTTGTTGATATTTGTTTTCTGCCCCAGTATGTGGTCTATTTTAAAGAAACTTTAATGGGCTGCTGAGTCGTATGTGTACTCTTTGGTGCGTGTGTGGAATATATTGTAGAAACCTGTTTGGTCTATTTGATGAATGACATCTTTTAATTCAGGTGTTTATCTGTTTATTCTTTGACCAGATGATGTGTCTATTACAAAATATGGGATATTGAAGTCACCTACTATTATTAAGTTGAGGTTAATCTGTGTCTTTAAGTACAGTAGTACTGTTTTTATGAAACAGTATAGCAGAGTTTAGGCCATATATATTCATAATTGTTATACCTGTTCTTTGATTGTTCCCTTGATCTGAATGCCGTTAACTTCTTTGTCTTTTCTCATTAATTTTAACTTGAAGTCTATTTTGTCAGATAGTAGAACAGCAATTCCTGCTTGTTTCTTGTGCCATTTTCTTGGAATATATATATTTTTTCTATCGTTTCACCCTAAGGTGGTTCCTAACCTTGGAGGTAAGGTGAGTTTCCTGCAGGCAAAAAATCCAGGTGGATTTTCTTAATTGATTTAAGAAGTCTGTGGCTTTTGATTTAGAAGTTAAGGCCATTGATATTTAGAGTTATTATTCAAATGTGTGGATTTTTTTCTGTCATTTTATTTTCTATTTGTGTTCTTAGTCTTATTTTCTGTGTCTGTAGTTTACACCTTCATTTGTTTTCTTTCTATAACCTCTTAAGTATGATCACTTTTTATGTCATTTGCCTTGCTTCATGTATCCTTTGTAGGTCTGCTTTGGTGGACATGAATTCTTTCAGTCTATTTGTATCACAAAACATTTTTCTTTCCCTGTTGCCTGAGTTCTCTCGGGGTCTCTTGCACTATCAGGCAAACCATATAACATATCTTTATGTGAGTTTATTATAGTTTATATTGTTGGGGGTGGGAGTTACTCACAAAGAAACAAACACCAGGTGCCTAGCTTTGTGCTGTAGCTCAGAGCCTGCCATTCCAGAATGCAAGTCCGCCATTCCAGATCACTCCTGCGGCCTGTCCATTGTCACTGCTAGCTTTCAGCCATGTCTCCTGAGCCCAGTCTCACCCCAGGTCAGTAAATTCCAGGCTATTCTGTTTTTGCTAGCCCAGCTGCCAGTGCCCTCCGGCTCCTGTCCAAGATGGTGCAGAAAGCCCCCCCCCCCCACCGCTCTCTGCAGCTAACTCTCTACAGTCAATTCTCGGCAGCAGTCCCTGCCCCTTGGGGGAAACAGGCTGCTTAGGACAAACTCCCTTTCAGCTATAATAGATAGTTTTGTTGGGTAAATTATTCTGTGTTGGCATCTATGGTCATTTAAATTTTGGAATACTTTGTTCCAGGCTCTTCAGGATTTTATAATCTTTATTGAAAAGTCAGCTGAAATTCTTATGTGTTTTCCTTTATAAGTAACTTTTTATTTTTCTCTTGAAGTTTTCAGTGCTGCTCTTTGTTCTGTATACTTGGTGCTTTTTACAATGATATGCGATGGGGAGTTTCTGTAGCTGTATAGATATGCCTTTTCTTCATTAGGGACAGTTTTCTTCTATAATCCTGTTGAAGATCTTGTCAATGATATTGTCCTAAGATTCTTCTCCTTCCTCTGAGGTGTTGATATTATGTTTTCATGGTATTCCACATGTCCAGCATATTCCATTCCCCTGTTTTAATTTTTAAGTATTATTTGCTTGAGTGGTCCAGTCCTTCAACTTTGTCATCTAGTCTTAACATTCTGTTTTCTATTTCATTAATTCTGCTTGTGACTCTTTCTCCTGCCTTTTCAAATTGGCTTATTGAGTTTCTCAGCTCCATCTTCATTTCAGCTTGAGTTGCCTTGAATATTTCTGTTTCTTTCATAACTTCACTTTTCAAAGCCTGAATTTTTTTTCATTCCCTTCAGACAAATATTCATATGTTCATGAGTTTCAGTCATGTGTTTACATGTGTTTATTTCTATCCTCTTTGAGTTCTTTGAGTTGTTTGTGTGTTCTTTAAAGTAATTGAAGGCTTTGAACATGATTATGATTTTTCTTTTAAATTGTGCAACCTAGGCTTCCTCTGGGTATTTCTCATTGTAGTACACTTTTGAAGGTCTGATGAGTCTTAGTGTAGACATATTATCTTGGTTTTTCATATTATTTGTGTTTTCCTTTTTGGTTTGGGCATACGGATTTCTCGTGTTGGTTGTATGTCTGCTATGAAATCCTAGTCTGCCTTTGTTTAGTTAAATTTTGGTTCTGTTTATATTGTTGATGTAGCTTGGTGACTTTCTGATTGGGTGTCAATAGTATGTGCTTCAGGTTCTCACTTCTGATTTTTATTGGTGGTACAAGATGATTCTAGGATGAATAGCCAAGATCTCTCTAGCAGAGCAAGAGGCCCAGGCCCAGTTCAAGACAGTGGGGATCCAGTGGCCAGGTTCTGGCCAGCTAATCTAGAATTCTCATGTGGGAGGAGCAGAACAGTTCCTAGGTCCAAGTCAGCAATGGGGACAGTGTGTGGAGGGTCTAACTAGCTAAACAGAGTAGATGTGATCCCTGAAGGCATGAAAATGGAGCTTTTCCAGGGCAGGGAGATCAAAATCCAGTGGGAAGGATTTGATTTACTAGGTAAACCTAGAGGCCTCAGGTAGGCCCAAATCTGGAATGGAGTCAGTATGGGGAAGGTCTAATTAGCTGAGCAGATAAAATGTGAGCCATGGAGCAATGAGAGTGGTGCACCTTTTGAGTTTTGAGTTCAGGATTGACTGCACAGGGTCCTGGATCATCAGGTTTAGGATGGAGCTGCTTCATGAGTAGATTGGCTTGTAGGTTATGGTGGGCATTCATAAACCTGGGGCAAACAGAAGTCAGATGGTGAAGAGCAGGGAGGTCCTTTGAATAGAGCTTCAAACCTCAGGTCTGGGGTGGGAGAAGATCCCTAAGTCCCAAGCTGAACTGAAAGTAGAGATGGAGAGGACTGACTCACTCAGCCAAGATAAGGTGCAGTCCAATTCTGGATGGGATAGGATCCCTGTGATCCAGGGAACTCTGAGATCTAGGATGGCAGGGCACTAGAAAGTCTCAGAAAAATAGCTCACCAAGCCACATTAAGGTGCTCTTGCCAATGGTAAAGGTGCTCTGCTGATGGTGGCTGTTAGCCTAGGAGGATAGACTATATAACAGACCCCAAGTGCAGGCCACTTGTTTTGCCCTTCCATAAAGTGTATACCTCATCCACATCCCAGAAAAACAGAGGAGGGCACTGGAAAATGGGAAGGTCTGTACTTTCTTACTTAAAAGTGTGGAATATCCTCTGAAGGGACTTCTTAATTCATTGCATCAGAGTTTACCAAAAAAATCTAAAGTATCCATCATTCTCTCTAATTCCTTTCTGGTGGGAAAATCTTGAGAATTTTCAGGTCAGAGGAAGAGCATAAAGTATCTCCCTTCCTTTTCTGTGGTGTTTTTAAGCCACATTATACTTATACCTGAATTAAGAAGCATCCTGACCCATGGCGTTTATTTTAAGGCCAAGAGTGGACTCAAATTGCTGAGCACCATTTTCTTCAGATCTCTATTAGAACTGTACTCCCAACCGAGGGTCTTGCTCATTATTTTGTTGAAACAGTATATCCAGCATGAATTGGTGAAATAGATGTCAAGACTCACACTTATCAGAGAATCTTACCCTTTGATCCCCAGGCCTAGAATATCATGCACAAACAAAATTACAAGTAGACTTCTCAGTTTTTCTCATTGCTTCCAATGAGGCAAGCATGCCGTTTTCAGGGATTTTATATGTTAACTAAGCATACCCACATTCATTCACTATCCTGGGTAGAGGGCAATGTGGGTTCCTGAGGGATTAAGGTCAGGTACTCAGGTGACAGAAGGAGTGATTTTTTACATTATGAATAATAAAGTTTTAGGTGCAATTTTAGGTAAGTCTTTAATTCAGATTATGTTCATATTTATAAGCCATTCCTATACTTTTCTGGGTGGAAAAAAAGTATAAGTACAATTCTTGCTGTACTATATAAATCAGTTTATTCTCTAATTGGAACCATAATTGCCTGCCAGCAATCCAAGAAATAGGCACTCATGAAATGGAATTTTTCATAGGTTAAATATAATTTAATTTTATAAGAATAGAGTAGGAAGTTTTCTGAACAGAGAAGAACAACGATTTTTCAGATTTCTCTATGAAGATATAATACTATCATTTTATAGATATTTATTGTCTTAACTTTGTTGAATACTCACAACCTCAGACTGAACCATATATTCAAATTTATGTACAAAGATAATAAGTTTACATCTGCACTGAGTTTTTAATAAACTTGTGACATGACTTATCTGGGTCACTGTGGGTAATAAGCAGCCTGCTGTATATTCCTGGCTTGCTCTCTACTGCTCATACCACTCCATCCTAATTGCTGCAGGTGAAAGGTTCTTGGAAAGGGGCCTCTGTAATTTGTAGGCTTGCCTGGGGTGGCCAAACACTACCATGTGCACGTTGTCAACCAGCATCTCATGTATCCACTCACTCAGTTTAGCTCCTTCACAGCTTCCCAAGGTGGCAAAACCAATCCCTCTTTTCTCCTTATTTATTTTTTAAGATCTCTTCTAATGCACCTGCAAGTACTCTTAAGATAAGAATGATTTTCCAGATTGGAAGAAAGTGGTTTTATCTCCTAATCAAATAAAACTCACTAATCTATTTGTTGAATATATTATTTTAGCATTTCCATTCCTTTTATTGTCTTATTTATGTACATGTGGTATGTGGGGGGGGTTTATGTATGCATGTTACATATGTGGACATATATGTGTGGGGGGGTATTTGTACATGTGTCTTAGTGTGTGGAGACCCAAGGCTGACACTATGAGCATTCTTGGAATACTCTCTACCTTTAAATTTTTTTTTAATTAATAACCAAATGATTAGAAGAAGCATTTCATTAAGCTTTAACACATTCAGCAAGACATTTAAGTTCAAGGATACATCTCTTTCAAAGGTGGTTGTAAATTTTTAGGTTCACAGTTGAATTAATACAATATTGAATAAAGTATAAACCCTGTAAGACATAAAATTGAATGAGTGTTTACCCTTTAAAGAATATCTCCATTTCATTTTAAGATATGCTGTTTCCATTTTTTTTTGGTGGCTTTGAACTCACAGAGACCCGCCTGCCTCTGCCTTGGAGTGCTAGGATTGAAGGCGTGCGCCACCACACCCGGCACAGTTATTTCCTACATTTTTTTTTTTTAGTGATGTTGAACATCTTTTAAGATGCTTCATAGCCATCTTTACTCTTTTTTTGAGAACTCTCTGTTCAGCCCCTAGCCCATCTTGTAATTGGGTTACTTCTTCTGTTGGTTCTCTGCTTTTTGAGTTCGTTTTATATATTCTGGGTATTAAACCTCTGTCAGATGTGTCACTGGTGAAGATTTTCTCCCATTCTGTGGGTTTTCTGTTCATTTCCCTGGTTGCCTCCTTTGATGTACAGAAGCTTTTTAGTTCAATGAGGTCCCATTTATTAATTTTTGACCTTGTTTCCTGAGCAATTGCTGTCCAGTTTAGAAAATCCTTTCCTACACCTGTATCTTGTATGTTTTCCCCAATATTTTCTTCTAACAGTTTCAGCATTTCAGGCTTTACATTGAGGTCTTTGATCATTTGGAACTGACTTTTGTGCAAGGTGAAAGATAGGCATTTACTTTCATTTTTCTACAGGTGGAGATCCAGGTTTGCCAGCACCATTTGCTGAACATGCTGTCTTTCCTCCAGTGAATATTCTTGTCCCTTTTGGCAAATATCAGGTGGCTGAAATTGAATTTCCTCATTTTTGGGTCTTCAATTTTGTTCCATTGATCTATTGGTCTATTTTTGTGCCAGTACCAGGTTGTTTTTACGACTATAGCTCTGTAATACAGTTTAAAATCTGGTATAGTAATTCCCCCCAGCATTGCTCTTAGTGCTCAGAGTTGCTTTGGCTATCCAAGGTCTTTATTGCTTCTATATGAATCCTAGGACTATTTTTTTCCAATTCTGTGAAAAATGTCATGGGGATTTTGATTGGCATTGCATTGAATCTATATATGACTCTTGGTAGGATGGTCATTTTCACAATATTAATTCTTCCAATCCATGAGCATGGGAGGTCCTTCCATCTTCTCATGTCTTCTTCAATTTCTTTCTTTAAAGAGTTAAAATTTTCCTTGTAGACCTCTTTAATGTCTTTGGGAGATATATTTTTTTGCAGCTATTGTGAAGGGGAGTGTTTCCATGTGCTCTTTCTCAGATTGCTTCATATTAGTATGTAGAAAGCCTACAGACTTTTGTAGGTTAATTTTGTAACCTGCCACTTTACTGAACATGTTAATAATTTCTAGGAGATTTCTAGTGGAGTGAGTTGACAGCCTTGTTTGGTTCCTGATTTCAATGGGAATGCTTCCAGTTTTTCTTATTTAGAATGATGTTGGCTGTGGGCTTGTTGTAGATGGATTTTATTATGTTCAGGTATGTTCCCTCCAGTCCAATTCCCTCTACGACTTTGAACATAAATGCATGTTGAATTTGATCAAAGGCCTTCTCTGCATCCATTGAGATGACCACATGGTTCTTGTCTTTGGGGCCCATTTATATGCTTTATGGCATTTATTGACTTATGTATATTGAACCACCACTGCATCTCTGGGAAGAAACCGACTTGATCATGGTGAGTGACCTTTTGATGTGTCTTTTTGCTGTGTGTCTGTATGCGGTTTGCAAGTATCTGGTTGAGAATTTTTGCGTCTATGTTCACTAAAGATATGGGTTATAGTATGCTTTTTTGGTTGTATCTTTACCTGGCTTGGTATTATAGTGATGCTGGCTTCATAGAAGGAATTTGGAAATTTTCCCTCCATTTCTATCTTTTTGAATAAATTAAGTATCATTGGATGTAGATCTTCTTTAAATGTGTGATAGATTCTGTCAGGAGGTGTTGTATTACTGTTTCAATTTCTTTTTGTGATATGGGTCTGTTTAAGCTGTTAATGTCTTCTTGGTTTAGTTTTGGTAGTTCCCATGCCTTCAGCTATCCATCCATTTCTTTTAGGTTTTCAGATTTAGTAGCATATACATTTTTAAAGTATTCACTTATAATGTTCTCTATCTTTCTGGTGTCTGTTGTTATGTTTCCCTTTCATCTCTGATTATCTTGATTTGGAGGTGCTCTTTCTTTCTTTTAGTTAACTGGGCTAGTGGTCTCTCAATCTTGTTTATCTTCTCAGATAACCAGCTCTTGGATTTGTTGATTCTTTGTTTCAATTTCATTAATTTCTGCCCTGATTTTTGTTATTTCTTCTTGTCTGCTGGGTTTGTGTTTCCTTTGCTGCTGCTTTTCAAGTGTCTTGAGTTGCAAAGTTAAGGCTTGTGTTCTTTTTGATGTAGGCACTTAGAGTTATAAGCTTCCCCCTAAGCACAGCTTTCAATGTGTCCCAGAGGTTTTGTTGTGTTGTATTGTCCTTTTCATTTAGTGCCAGGAATACTTTTATTTCTTTCTTAATTTCTCTTTTGACCCATTCATCATTCAGGAGTGTATTGTTTAATCTCTATGTGTTCATGTGGTGATAAAGGCTTCTTCTGGTGTTTATTGTAAGCTTTATTGCATTGTGGTCTGATAGAATGCATGGAATTATTTCAATCTTTTTGTATTTATTGAAGTTTGTTTTGTGCCCCAGTATATGGTCAACTTTGGAGACGGTTCCATGGGGTGCTGATTAGAATGTATGTCCTTTGGTGCTTGGGTGGAATACTCGGTAGATGTCTGTTAAGTCCTATGGTATTGTTTAATTCAGATTCTCTGTTAACTCTCTGCCCTATTGAGCTATGTAATGGAGACAGTGGGGTATTGAAGTCCCCTACTATTAATGAGTTGGGATTAATCTGGGTCTTAAAGTCCTGTAGTATTGTTTTTCTGAAGTTGGTTGCACCAGAGTTTGTTGAATATATGTTTATGATTGTAATATCTTCTTGATTTGTTGTTCCTTTGATCAGAATGAAGTGGTCTTCTTTATCTCTTCTGATTAAAGTTTTAGTTTAAAGTCTATTTTGTCAGATATTAGAATTGCTACACCAGCTATTTTCCTAGTACCATTTGCTTAGTATATTTTTTTCTGTCCTTTCAATTTAAGATAGTGTCTGTCCTTGAATGGAATGTGAGATGAGTTTCTTGCAGACAACAAAAGGTGAATTTGTTTCTAAATCCATTCACCTAGTCTGTGTCTTTTGACTGGGGAGTTCAGTCCATTAATATTTAAAGTTATTAATGAAAGATGAGTATTGAATCCTGTCATTTTTATTTCTGTTTACATTCTTGACATTGCTGTATGTTTCCACAGCTATACCTTCATTGAATTTCTTTCCACATCCCCTTGGGTATAGTCATCCCTTTCTTCAGCTCTTTGTATTACTTCCACAACTCTCTGAAGGGCTGATTTTGTGGACATGAATTCCTTCAGCCTGTTTATGTCATGGAAGACTTTTCTTTCCTGTTTGACCATAATAGACATTTTGGTGGGTATAGTAATCTGGGTTGGCATCTGTGGTCATTTAACACTGGGAATACTTTGGTCCAGACTCTTCCTGCTTTCATAGCTTGCACTGAAAAGTCATCCGTAATCCTAATGGGTTTTCCTTTATATGTGACTTGTTTCTCTTTTGCAGCTTTCAGAATTGTCTCTTTGTTTTGTATGTGTAGTGTTTTTACTATCATGTGCCGCAGAGAGTTTCTTTTCTGGTCCTGTCTGTTTGGTGTTCTGTATACCTCTTGTATTTGTATGGGCATGTCTTTCTTTAATTTTGGGAAATTTTCTTCAATCCTGTTGAAGATCTGGTACATACCATTATTCTGAGATTCTTCTTCTTCCTGTATGTCTATGTTTGTAAGTTTGGTCTTTTTGATGTCACACAGTTCCTGCATATTTCAATCTCGTGTTTTCTTAAATTTTTCATAATCTTTGCTTGAATGGTCTAAATCATCTACTTTATCTTCCAGTCTTGATATTCTGTTTTCCATTTCATTCATGCTATTGGTGAGGCTTTCTCCTTTCGTTTCTAATTGGCTGAGTATTTCACTTCCTTCCTTTCAGCCTGATCATTCTTTAGTATTTCTAACTCTATTCTGAATTCGTTCAGAAGATTGTCCCTTTCTTCTTTCAGTTCTTTGATTTCTTTGTGTGTTCTTTAAATTCACTGAATTCTTTTATCATGTTTATAATTGTTCTTTTGAAATCCATGTCCTGTGTTATCTCTAGGGGGTTCTCATTGTACTTCTCTACAAGACTGTTGGTACTTGGTGGGGATATATTATTTGAGTTTTTCATGTTATTATTTTTTCACTGTGACTTTGACATGTGGATTTCTTTTGTAGTTTCTGATTCTTGTGTGAGACCCGAGCCTTCCTTTGTTGAGTTTAGGTCTGCTTCTTTTTGTAAACTTTGTGTGCCTTTGTGGTTTACTTATTGAGCATGAAAAGCTATTTGATCTAGGCTTCAGGTTCTCTCTTTTGATTTTATATTGGAGGGGCCAAATTGATTTTGTCTTCCTGCTCAAGAGTTCACAGGAGGCCCAAGTTGGATGAGGATCACATGCTCTCAGTCTTTCTCCTAAGGACTGGATCTTCCCAGGAAAGATGCTGGTCCCATGAAGCTGGGGGGCTGGGCTGCCCAGAGATACAAGGGGAAGTGGTGACAGGAAGAGGGCCCAAGGGCTCCTGGGGACTGGAGGGAAGAATTGGGTTTGTCTGGATGCAAAGGATCAGGAAGCAGTTGGGATTCTGGGCCAAGAATTCAATCCAGAGGCCTGGGGTGCCAAGACAATAAATGTGCCAGTGCCCCTACTAGGA
>NW_008338999.1:4652402-4665577 GCF_000622305.1 Nannospalax galili
GTGTCCTGTGGTGTCTCTAGGGGGTTCTCATTGTACTCCTCTAGAGGACTATTCATATTTGATGGGGATATGTTATTTTTGTTTTTCATGTTATTATTTTTTCTCTGTGATTTTGACATGTGAATTTCTTTTGTAGTTTCTGATTCTTATGTGAGACTCAAGGCTTCAAGTTTAGGTCTGCTTCTTTTTGTAAACTTTATGTGCCTTTGTTGTTTACTTTTTGGGCATGAAAAGATGGTTCCTCTAAGCTTTCGTTCTCTCTTTTTATTTTATTTTGGAGTGGCCAGATTGCTTTTGTCTTCAGGAGTTCCTACAGAAGCCCAAGTCAGATGGGGATCAGATACTCTCAGGCTTGCTCCTATGGTCCGGATCCTCCAGGAAAGATTTTGGCCTTAGGAATTTGGGGGTTGGACTGGGCTGGGAGCAGGGCTCAGGAAAGATGCTGGTCTAGGGTAGCTGATGGCTCTGCCACCCAGAGATGCAAAAGGAGATTGGAGGGGAAAGTGGCCCCACGGACTTCTGGGGACCTCACTGAGGAGCTGGGTTCGTCTGGATGCGAAGGATGAGGAAGCGCAAAAGTCAGCCCTGGTGTCCAGGAAAGAGGCTGGTCAGTTGTGCAGCCCAGGAAAGCAGAGGGAGGTGTGGGCAGGGCCAGACCCAGAGGGCTCCTGTGGACCCCAGAAGGAACTAGGTTGGTCTGGATGCAAATGATCAGGAAGCAGTGGTGGGTCCCTCTGGTGTCTGGGATGCCAAGACAAGGAATCGGACAAGTCCCAGGCTAGGAGGAGAGACGGGCAGGGGAGATGGGAGGGTGAACGAGGCTGGGGGTGTCAAGGCGTGGAGGGCATGATCAACTTACCCCCGAGAGAGGCCCCGGGTTGTGTAGGCCCAGGAAAGCAGCTACTTTCTACCTTTTTCATTGAGGAAAAGTCTTTCAATTGAGCGCAGAGCTTTCTGATAAGAGCTTTTCTGGCTAGTCAACATGCTCTGGGGAATCCACTCTTTGTGCTTCCAAAGTACATAGGTTGGTTGTCACATCCACTTTGTGCTTACATAGTTTCTGGGGATCAGAACTCTGGTCCTCATACTTAGGACAACAAGTGTTTAATCCACCCAGCAGTTTCCCCAGCTTTAGCATTATCTACTCTTAATCACTTTAATTCCCTTAAAAATGACTCATATATTCCATTTTGAGATGTGAATATCAATTTAATCTCTGGACCTCATTTCAAAAACTAGTTCCATAGTACTGACTATTATGGAAATGCATCTTTTGTAAAAAGACACTTAAAAATAAGTAAATACCCAACTGCTAATTATTTAAGAGAAATAACTGTGTTGGGAACTGTGTCCTAACACTACTCTGAGTTTGCTTGGTGATAATATGCTCAGTACTCAGAAACTGAGGGCATCTTGCATGACATAATTTTAGATCTCAGAGGGAATTTGAGCCTAATCGGATAAACAAACACATTGCAGGTCTCCAAGGTAGAAGTGCACACTCACAGGTTGAACTGTATTGACTAGGAGATGAAAATTAGCTAAAAATTAAGATGAGTACTATTTTACCCATGTCACCATATGTTCTAACACTGGCACAAGCATTTGTTGTTTAGATAACATGGTCATATGTCAATAAAGTACAAGATTTTCTTAGAAGAGAGGGTTTCTTCTATGGAACGAAAGATTTGAGGGATGCATTTTTATTTACTTAGGAACAATTTGTTTCTGTGCTGGGAGAGAAGAAATCACAGTGTGGGTCACTTCAGATGTACTCTTGCTCAGGAACTTAAGGGGATTTCAAGTAAATTTAAGAAAGAAAACTTACTATATTACTGGGACTAGAGAGTTGACTCAGTGGTTAAGACTACTGGCTGCTGTTGCAGAAGACTTGGGTCTAGTCCCCAGCACCCACATGGTAGCTAACAATCATCCACAGCTCCAGTTCCAGGGGATTTGCTGCCCACTTCCGACCTCACTGGGTATCACACAACATGGGTGCACTTACATATATTCAGGAAATACACATATACACACAAAATAAAATGAAAACAAAGTATTTTTTAAAAGGAGTATATTACTAAATTTGTGTTTCAAAATCTCTCTTATGATTTAGAAGGCAAAAGACAGGAATGTCAGAACTGAATTACCCATGAGGATACTACTGGATTTTGTGTTACTTACATTCCTTTGCAGTTATAGAAATTTATATTTATACTTGTTTATTTGTGTTTACTTCATTTTATTTGCTTTCTGTCCCAGACTGGAAGCCTCATGAAGGCAAGGACACAGTGGAACTATCTTTTCTTTATTTGTGTCCTAACCTGTAGCAGTGTATGGCAACCAGAAGAGGTTCAGTCAACAGTTGTGGAGTAAAGGGGTGAGGCAGAGAACAGTGCATTTCAGAGACATTAAGAAAATCAAAGCACTGGATATGATGTCTTCAAACTACCTGTCTTCAGGGGAGTATAGCAATTGTGACCTTACTGAGGCAAGATAAAATTTAACTGAACTCAAATATATCCTAGACATGGCTTTTAGTTTCAGCTTACAACTATATGTTCCTCCAAAGCATACTTAAATCAGTTTTTAATATTACACAAGTGGAGAAACTACAAAAATGTCTTGTCCACATTGTATTACTTCAATTTTCAAAAATTAAAAAAAAATAAAATAGAAAGGGGCTGAAGAGATGGCTCAGAGGTTAAGAGCACTGACTGCCCTTGCAGAGGCCCCACGTTCAATTCCAGA
The DNA here is from genome assembly GCF_000622305.1 of Nannospalax galili. Taxonomy (NCBI): domain Eukaryota; kingdom Metazoa; phylum Chordata; class Mammalia; order Rodentia; family Spalacidae; genus Nannospalax; species Nannospalax galili. The sequence continues at coordinate 4,655,154 of NW_008338999.1, forward strand.
CACCAACATGACAGCTAACAACCATTTGTAACTCTGGTTGCAGGAAATCCAACACCTTCTTCTGAACTCTGTGGGCCTTGTATGACATGGGTTCACTTAGACACATGTAGCCAATGCACTCATACACATACAATAATAATAAATAAAATATTTATTTAAAATGTATATCTATTTTTATGTATATGATTGTTTTGCTTGTGTCGGGGTGTGTGTGTGTTTATATAGCACATGCATGCAGTGCCCATGGAGACCAGAAGAAGGCATCAGATCCCTTGAAACTGAATTTACAGACAGTTTCATGTCACCTTGTGGGTGCTGGGAACCAATTCCAGGTTGCCTGCAAGAGCAACCAGTACTGTTAATTGCTGAACCTTCTCTCCAGCCCTCCAAACTGTATTGCTTTCAAGAATACAAATTGCCAAACTAAAAATGAGAACAATAATTGGATGATTTGTTCAGAATATATGATCATCCTATAGATAAAGGATAACGAATTGAAACAACTTCTGTTCACACAAAGTGATTAGAAAGAAAACAGAAACCATATTTTCATGGGTCTATCTTATTGAAGTATAATCCAAGTGAACCAAGTGAATGTGAACCGAAGAAATCTGCTGTTACTAATGCTGCAGGAAGAATAATATTCTTTACTTTGTTCCTATTTTCATCGTTACAGTTTGCTACTTGCCTTTCATTTGATTTTATTCAGCTTTGCTCTCACTGAATTGGAAGCACCATGAACCCAGGAATAGGTACATCTTATACCATGCTGCGTATGATCTCCTACAGGCCCTGGTACATGTGCATAGAAATACAGAATTGGAGTTAGATGAACAGAGAAACTATAAGGGCTTTGCAAACTGTTAGCTTTGAGATTCAGGAATCTTAAACTCTGAAACTTTCCTTTTCTCATCAGCAAAATGGAGATAAGTAGAGTATTATGCTGTGGTAAAGATTAAATAAATATGATGCTTCCTTGTGCACCACACAGTATGTGTTCCATACTGGTCACTTCTTAGTAGGGCTTGCTGAGTAAGTCAAATGGAAATGAAGGGGAACTGGAGAGATGGCTCAAAGATGAACAGCACTTGCTCCCCTTGCAGAGGAATGGAGTCCATTTCCCAGCAACCACACCAGGTGGCTTTCAACATCCTGTAACTCCAGTCAAGGAGATCCAACCCACTCTTCCGGCCTCTTTGAGTACCTGTATGCTTGTGTTCAGACACACAGACACAGAGACATACACAAAAAAAATAAATCTTTAAACATGGAAATGAAGGGAAAAAGTTTTGCAAAATATTTAAGTTTTCAGAGACATTTTAAGTAAAATAATAGGACGATGACTTCACATTTTGCATTTTGGCTTGCTGCTTTGTACTAGTGACTTTTCCATAGACTGTTCATCAGAGATAAATTATCTCAGACTTTAGTCGGACAGAATAGGGGGCTCCATAGAGATAGGGATCAATATACGGGGGTTGGGCAGAGGCTTTAGTGCTGGACCGATTTAATGGGTCTGGGAAAGAGTTGTATTAAAAGCTTTTAGGGAAAGCTCCCCGGTGCTGTCTTTTGTGCTCTAGGACTTTAATGAATGCTACTGCAAAGAGTGCTTTATCTCTGCATTATGAGCCCAGGTTTGACTGTTTGTACTCTCAGAATGATTTTAGCTGTCTTGGGATAAGGTTTTATGAAGGAAAGAAAAATTCATATGAAAATATGATTTTTATAATGAGTACTAATCTGAAGAAATTAACAGCAATCACTGGTATTAAATCCCCAAATCAGAGATTTTAGACTGATTAAAAATATGTACCATTCACACAACATGATATCAAACCAGATTCTGCTAGGATAATTATATCATTGTAACACTTTGGACTGAATTATGAATTTGTTCCCTATGATACCTGAAAAAGGTATGAAATATCTTATTATAATGCACTAGTAAATGGTGGCCATTCTTCAAGGTCATTCATAAATTTTCAATCCCAAAGCCTGTTTTGTTTTGTTTTTTTAACAATTATATAGATGGTACATTGTTGAATACTGATTTAATTTTGACAATATGAAGGTAATCTTGCACCACATATATATCAACATGGTTTGCCTGACTTCTGGAGTGGAATGCTGTTCTAAGACAGTAAAGCAGAAGACACTTTATTTACAGGTATCTAAACTTCCCATCACCACAGATACATTATGTAATTTGCTTCCTAAGTATTTTTCTACCTCATTTCAGTTTTGTCTTGGGTTATTTTATGACTATATTATCTACCTGGAGTCAGCACATTGGCTGACATCATTAGAGCTGATTTGGATACCAACTTAGGAAGGAGCTTCATGAGGCTGGAAAGGAAATGTGGTATTGAAAATGTTCCTACTATCTCCTCTCTGATGAGTTGTTTCAAAAACCATGAACTCAGAAGCCATTAGCAGAAGCAATCCAGCTAAATTCTTTGATGAAAATGGAGACGACTTATATGGATATTAGTAAGAAACTTGAATTCTTGAATTAAGCCAGAATGTTTTATTTTAAAGTGTTTTTATTGGTGACCTACAAAAATATAAACCTTAAATGCAAGATCAAGTTTTGCACCCCAATATTCTACTTCTTTGAAAAGATGAATTTCTGATATATTTGATTCATATTTTTAGACCGTTGCTATGACTGAGATTTAAAAATCTTTGACTTTTTATATTTAAGTTGTGAGTCTGAGCCTTTGATGACTAAGCCATCTCTCCTGTCTTTCCAGCTTTTTACATGGTTGCTAGGAATTCAAACTCAGGTCCTCATGCTTGTGTAGCAAGTGTTGTTACACACTGAGCCATCTCCTCAGACCCAGTGGTGTCTTTGTAATGGAGATAAATAAACGGTTGGTTGCCATGTTAAAAATCATTCAAAGATACAAAAAGCTGAAAAAAAAATGATTTAAGAAAACATATTTGAAAGAAGGCAGGCTTTTCAATGTAATACATAAAGACTTTACCAATAACTATCTTTATGAAACATTCTGCTACTTACAGAATCTAAATAAAGATTGAGTTTTTAAAAATTAACTTTTATTCATTATCATGTGTATATGATGTCTGTGTGGGGGGTGTGGATGTGCCACGGAGGTTAGTAAACAACTTTATGGAGTGGCTTCTCTCCTTCCACCATTATATAGGTTCTGGGGATTGAACTCAGGTCATCAGGTTTAAGCAGCAAACATCTTTACCCACTAAGTCATCTCCCTGACCCATAGTCACTCATTTTAATACAGTGACACATTTGATTTTGCTTTTATGACTCTGACCATTCTGTTGAAAATTAGCCATGACATCATCATTTTAAATGTATTTGCTGAGAGCAGGAATTTATTTATTTTTTATTATAATATTCTTTTTGAATGTTTATTAGGAGCCTTGATTAAATCATACAAATGAGAAAACCTTAGGCTACTTGGCCTATGTCACAATCTGTGTTGAGGGGACAGGAGCACAGCATGAATGTTACCAATGATTGTTAGAATGTTAGCGTGGCTTCTATGTGTGAGCTAGAATAACATGTGCCTTCAAAATTCTACTTTCTATTCTCATTATTAAACTAGCATATTCTTGTAGGATATGAAATCTATATAGGTTTAGGGAATTCATGTTCATGTCTTTGTGTATAAACTTGTAAAATTCATTTGCATAAAGTTATGAGAAGTGTTTCCCTATCTTGGTGCACATTGCTTAAAGCCTGCTTTTTCTCTACTTAATTCTCTCCCATAAATATTTTCCCATGTCAATACTTATTCTTCTATAATTTCACTTTTAATAGCTAGTCATTCTTTGCTCCATTATTTAGACATACTCATGTCTTTGTGTATAAACTTGTAAAATTCATTTGCATAAAGTTATGAGAAGTGTTTCCCTATCTTGGTGCACATTGCTTAAAGCCTGCTTTTTCTCTACTTAATTCTCTCCCATAAATATTTTCCCATGTCAATACTTATTCTTCTATAATTTCACTTTTAATAGCTAGTCATTCTTTGCTCCATTATTTAGACATACCATAACTTATTTATTTGATCAATTCTTCCTAATTGTATATTTAAGGATTTTTGATGCTATCATAAATAAGATTCCAATGAAAAATTTATACACAAATTTGATTATTTCCTTTAGGAAAAAGTCATGTACCTGAAGTGGTTGTTTATAATTGTATTCATATTTTAAGCAACTGGTACCTCTATTGTCAAATGTTCTTAGGAAACTATTATATAGGGGTGTCCAGGATCTTTATATTTTATTAATACTTTTGGTCTTTCCTATTTTTGATGAACAAGTAACATTTGAAGACATATTTATTTTGGGTAATAATAAGAATAATAGTTTGAGCTTGTATTAGCCATGTTCACTATTAGTTACTGAATTGCTGTTAAAGTCCATTACCTAGTTTCTTTAACTTGTACAGTCCCAGATTTTTAGTTTCTATGGCATTAGACTATAGTCCTTTGAAAACTGACCACCTTTATATTCAAGATAAAATAGACGATGATGAAGACAGAACCTATGAACCCTGTGAAAATTAGAAACTTCATTGAGCTCCAGAAGTAAGGAGAAGCAGAGCAGTGGTCTAGCCAATTGATTCTATGATATGAGAGATGCAATGAGGATTATGTACAGAATGAGGTACTGTCACACATCTCCATCACTACCTGTTAGGAAAAGTTGTAAAAATCTGCTTGTTAGTTAAGCTTTTGAATTAATGGTGCATAGCCAAAACATTTCCACTGAGAAGTCAAAACACAAAACCAAAAAATTCATTGATTAATTAAGCCAACTCCAATTAACTTGGAGTGGAATTTTATACCAGTTTTGTATCGCAAGAAAACATGGAAATTTACCTTCAATTATGAGACATTTCTGGTGTCTGTGGGAAAATGAGTCAAAGCTCTTTGAAGGGACGTTTCAAAAACCAAAATGCATGGAATTCCCATTATAGCAGTGTATTTTGCATATGATGAGCTTATGTAAAGATGCGAAGAAACACGAGATGAAGCCCATAACTGGCACTGCTATCAGGGCCAAAAACCTGCAGTTAGACAGATCAGAGGCCATAGGGGAGAACCTACCATTATTCTACTAAAGAGACATAGTATTAAACTGACCCCTAATTACTGTGGTAACCATAGATTAGTACATCTCTTAGCCATTACTAAAGAAGCATCTAGCAGAAGATGGCAGTGAATACAGAGGTCCACAGTAGGTCAACTTGCAGATAATAAGAAACAGCTGATACTTAGCCCTAAAAGGTACACCTGTATCACACCCTCTCCTCCCAAGGCTCAGGGATCATTGCAGAAGAAGGGGCAGAAAGATCATAAGATCCAGAGGTAGTAGATAAATACAAAGAAACTCTAACCTGCTTCAAATTATTTGTGGAAAAATGTGTTAAAAATTGCTTCACTTTGGAATAATAAAAATATTCTAAAATAATTTTTAAAAAGTAACAATCAACATACACAATGTATAGAATAGGACAAAATATATGCCTCTATTCATTAAACAGAAGTTAATGCCCATAATATATAAAGAACTTAAGAAGTAGAACACAATGGGATTTGAGAGATGACTCAGAGGTTAAGAGCACAGACTGCTCTTTCAGAGGACCTCGGTTCAATTTCTAGAACCCATATGGCAGCTTACAACTATTCATGACTCCAGTTCCAGGGAATCCGACACCCTCTTCTGACATCCATGATCATTGCACAATATGGGTGCACGTACATACATACATGCAATGCACTTATACACATAAAATAAAAATAGCGAACAAAAGGTTGGGTGTGGTAGTACACACCTTTAATCCCAGTACTTGGGAGGCAGAGGCAGGGGGATCTCTGTGAGTTCAAGACGAGCCTGTTCTACATAGTGAGTTCAAAGCCAGGTGGGGCTACAGGGAGGCACTGTCTCAAAAAGACCAAAATAAGTAAATAAGTAAATAAATAAATAAATAAATAAATAAAATAAAAATATTTTTTATAAAAGAACTAAAACACAAGAAGAAAATGCAATGTAGTTAAGGAGTAAATGAACAGAACAAAATAAAGAAATACAAGTAGCTAATAAATGCATGAAAAGCACAACCACATAGAAATTCTATCTCATCCCAGACAGAATGGATATCACCAAGAAATCACTAACAATGTTGACAAGGATTCTGGGTGGATGAATGCTTATCCCTTGTTGATGAGAATATAACCTGGTATAGCCACCATGGGAAACAATGTGAAGTTTCTTAATAAAACTAAAAATGTAACTATTCTATGAGCCAGCTATATCACTCCTGAGTATATGTACAAAAAAGAATGACTCCACGTACACAAAAATACCTGAACGTTCTTGTTCATTGCAGCACTATTCACCATAGACAAGTTGTAGTCTCAGTACGGTGCCATCAACAGTTAAATGACTAAAGAAAATACGGTGTGTATACACATGGAGTTTTATTCAACCGTCACAATTAGGTCATTTTTCAGGAAAATGGATAAAACTTGAGGTCATCATGCTAAATAAATTAAGATAGTCTTACCAGGACAAACATCACATGTTTTACTCATATGGGACATCAAAAATTGGGGGAGGAACTGAAAGGTGAAGGGGGACTTTAAGGCAGATTGAAGGGGAATGAGTTGGGGACAAAGGTCAAAAAGGTAATGCAGGAGATAGACACCATCAAAGTACATTATGTGCCTGAATGGAAATTTGTTAGTTTGTACAATTATAAAATAAGGGTAAAATAAGCTGGAAAATAATGGTTACTTTATTAAATCTTAAATTCTTCCCCTTCCCAATAAGTAACTCATAGAGTTAGCATGAAATGAGAAGAGAAATCAACTGGGGGGAAATATAAGGAAACAAACAAAACAAATAGCCCCATAATTCAGCACTGAAACATGGATGTAGGGATACTTTCAACAGCTATTAAGAATTTCCCAAGGTAATAAAAAGGGTTCCGAATGTCACATTAGCTATACATGTATCTCCCTGTCTGAGAATAAAAAAATTCATAATGATTGACAAAATAATAATCCTTATCTAGAAATAAAAGAGTAAGCTGATATCACCAAAGATAAACCAAATATCTAGTAGCACCATGAAAATAAGTTATAAAGGCCCAGCAATTAGAATTAAAATAAATTTCAACGTCAACCATGTAAGTTGGAAAATAGTGTAATTACAACTTCAGAAAATGAAACTGGAAAAAAAAACAACAAAAAACGGTCATCATAGAAGCCTGGATATGTAGGAACTATCCTTCCAGAATGAATTCAAAGTGACATTTGTAGGAAAACAAAGCACAAAATCCCAAACACCAATCACATGACATGTTAGAATTTTACTGAAATGGATTATTGAAGTTTATTTACACAGGGGAAGGAGTGACAGGTAAGAGGTTGTCTGGAAGAAGAAACCACTAAGCACACAGAAAAATCTAGAGTTGCTTTGACAAAATCAATAATAATGATAATGTGAATCTGCATGGACAACATCAACGTCAAGTACACCTAAATGATAGAAAACAGTGACAAGAAGGATCTTCAAGGAAGACTTGTCTCAAAAGCAGCTACGTGGAGAATTAAATGTGGCTGTTTAACTGTTTAAATAGCCAAATCAAATACACGTTAGATATTTAAGAATGACTGAAAACAAAATAGAGGTGGCGGGCAGAATTTCTTGAGTAAAACGAGGGAAGAGAGATTAAAGAAATGTCATTAAAAATGCAAGAAAATAAATGAAAAAAAACAGCATAGGAAAATACTGTTAATAGTCACAACACAATACGACAGGCATAAATACAAACATCTGCATTCCTGTAAAAAGAAAACTTACTAGTAAAAAGGAGACTGACAAATCCTATGTGTGTATCTACCCAGCTTTCTATTTTTAATATAGAATTTCAAAAAAAAAATGACTTGGGAAGGATGAAAGGAAAGTAAAAAGATGTGAAAAGATGCATAAAACAAATTACTGAAACAAGACAGACTGTAATTGTACTCTCAAAACAAAAGGAATATGAGGCAAAACTTTTTAATAGGAATAGAGAAATAGATTCTTGAAAAATGGATCAATGAGCTCCGAGGCAGCTCACAATACTGCCCTAATTACAGAATGTCAACACACTTAATTACAATGAGGAATTTAAAACTACCAAACCAGATATTTAACTCACCTCTCACCAAACAGAGATATTTGCAACACAAGAAATCAAGAATTTGGAAGAAAATTTGCATAATACCATTAAGAAGCCTAATCTAATGGGCGCATACAGACATCCTTTAATTATTAGAGAATGCGGAGTCTAGCTAAGGAAATAAAAAGCAACTCTTCATGCCATCAAATCTATCATTTCCTTTTTTGTGGGATGGTTTGGCGTTTTGATTTTTATGAAGTTCTTTTTGACCTCAAGAATCAATATGCACTTTATTTTAATTGATTCTATTGCAATTCCTCTTACATTCAACATTATTTTTCTAGAAAATATTTTCTCTAATTTATAAGATAGGCATCTAGAAATCCTGGTTTTATCTAGATTCTCAATACCGAGTGGATCTGATCCTCTTCTTAACAGTCCTTCCATTCTTACTGATCAGAAACGGACTTACTCAGGAACTGGAGAGATGGCCCAGCGATTACTACGATCACTGGCTACTCTTGCAGAGGACCCAGGTTTGATTCCCAGCACCCACATGGTGGCTTACATCATTCATAACTCCATTCCAGGGAATTTAACACCCTCCTGTGACTTCCATAGGTATTGCATGACATGACTAGGGTGCATTCACAAACATGCAGTGGTACCCTCATATATAAAAAGAACAATAATAAAATTAGAACAAAAGAAATGTACTTTCTCATACAGCAATACCATGTTATCTCACCAGACCTTCTCGTCATGATTTCTTATGTTTTCACAGTATCTGGTAATGACACAGTCCAATTTGTCTTTGCGTCCTTAGCTCTTTGAGCACATGTGGGTTACTTTTTTTTCTTGTCTTTAAACTGTTTTCTTCCTGTTGAAATCTAAAAATCACACTGCCTCATTCAAAATCAAATATTCAGATTGTGACTGAAATTTCATCAGATCTGCAAGCTTAAATTTAGGAAGTGTGAATGACTTGGTTAATTCAAGTTTTATTTTTGAGGCTTATAATATTTTTCTTAATTTTCTTAAATCTTTACAGTCTCGATCAGTTTAAAATTTACATTGCTTAGTTAACTTCTAATTATATTTTTCTGGTCAATTATTTATAGCATCTAATTAAACTATTATTTATTCATTAGTGTGTATATTGTGTGTATCTGGCCATTGTGTCACATTCTGTTACTGTCTGTTACCCTAGTTAAATTGTAGCATCTTTTGGAAATACAGTTGTTTTCAATTATTCTATCCTACTGTTTCACCTTAGATCTATGCGATTTTAGAATGAGGGTAATATTTGTAACATTATAAAAGTGAGGATTATTCTTGTATTATTAACTTACTGTATATATATATGATCTTCAGATATTGGCCTGAAGTATATAACATCATTACATTGAAAAACTGATATTCAGTTCATTGTTTCTATAATATCTACAATTGAACAGGAATGAAGAAATCAGTTTCTTGTAGCTTTTTGTATTTTTTGCTTTTGATTAATTTTTTGACTTTGACAAGGTCTCTCTGTAACTGGCCTGAAACTCCCTATGTAGCCCAGGCTGGCCTTGATCTCATAGAGCTCCACTTGCCCCTGCCTCTTTAGTGCTGGAACCAAAGACGTGTCCCATGTGGCTTTTCTTTTGATTTTTAAGTTATGGACAACCAACTTCTTTTACCTTTCTGTCCAAATCTCAACTGAAAATGCAAATGTTTTATATATACATATGTACATAATTTATTTATTTTTGTGTGTATGAGTGTATTGCTTGTGTTTATGTAAATGCACCTATGTCATGCAGTGCCCACAGAGGACAGAGGAGGGTGTCAGTTCCCCTGGAACCGGAGTTATGGATGGTTGTTAGTGGCCATGTGGGTGTTGGGAACAGAATATGGGTTCTCTGCAAGAGCAGCCAATGCTCTTAACCATTGAGCCACATCTCTAGCCCCAACATGGTTTCTTTATATAGTCAGATATAAAAAATTGTTTTTCAGTATTACAACAGTTTAAGTTCATCAATTTAAAGAAAAACTTTTGATGTGCTACCAATTAATATTCTTATTCATGCCTAATTGTCACATTCAAAAACAGCAAATCACATCTTTATAAACAAAATTAGTGGGTTGTAGAAATCATTTATAAGCAAAATTTATATTAATATTATTTATGATATATTACCTTGGACACATTGATGAGCATATGCATAAAACATTAAATGATAAAATGGCAATGAGAATTCTTAGCCTTCCACAT
>NW_008338999.1:4665633-4674100 GCF_000622305.1 Nannospalax galili
TAAAGAAAAAATAAAGAAAGAAAGGTTTATTAACTGAATTGTCTGTACTGAAAAGTCACTTAGTTTTCCTTTTAAAAAATGTGCTTCCTATATTTACTGTAGCCTTGGTTTTAAAGTTCCTGTTACACATGCATATCAAGATATCAGAAAAATCAATTCCAAAAATGGCATTAAATGTCTAATATTTCCTAGAAAGAACATTGGAAAATTTTATACAGTGAATTATAGCTCCTGTGATGAAGTTAGTTTTCTGACCCATGAATGAATAATTTCTGCATGCCTAACTACTGTTCTTTTCATTGGAGGAGTCCTTGTTAAAATCATCAAAGAGAGGCTGTGATTTAACAAGCCACAGTATTTTGTCACTCTTTTTTTGCAAAATAAAAGGGATAATTTATTTGATCGGATCAATAAATGCAAAAGAGAATTTGATAAAATTCGATACCAAATTCCTAGCACAGATGGGAAAGTCTTAAAGAACATCTAAGGAGGAAAAACTGCAACATATAGACATAAACCGGTATGCTACTGAAACTTTCTCTTGAATCAAGGATATCTACTCTCTCCATTACTGTTCAACTTTGTACTCAAGTTGATGCAGTACTTTCCAGGATAGTTAATGTGGATACTAGGATATAGTCTCTCTCTCTCTCTCTCTCTCTCTCTCTCTCTCTCTCTCTCTCTCTCTCTCTCTCTCTAACATATCTGCCCAGCTGGTGACGCTCTACCTGCCCAGGAGGACAGAGTAGCCAGGTCCACTAACAGACCTTTGTGGGGTATGTTGGGAAAGATTCAGATATAAAACACTAGGATTATAAACCACAACCATAGCTATCAGATGCAGCCCTAAACTTGAGAGATGTGGAAACTGAGGCAGAGGGAGACTATGTGATTTCCTTGTGTGATTGTGCAGTAACATCCAAGGAACTGAAATCTCTCTCTTAGCGACTGCCTGTCCAGTCTTCTTTTTTTTTCATCCTGCCATACTGCAGAACTGTAGAAGCAAGCTGTCAGCTTTTAAAATTTAAATCATGGTTCAGAAAGAAAGAGAAATAAATTTATTTCTTAGTCTTTGGAATCTCCTTATCTAATATATTCCATTCTGGTGAGAACTATATAAAGGGAAGTTAGGTAAATGTTCAAAGAAAGCTTCCAAGCCACTCAAAATTTGTGAACTGAGAATTCATCTCAGGGTTGACTTGCCTGAAAGTTCCACATTTGACAGATGCTTTAAATTTGTATAAAAAGTTTGAGGAAAGAGAAAAAGGAGGATGGAAGAGGGGGGAGAGAGAAGAGACTGGAAAGAAGAGGAAGCAAGTTATCATTGGATGCATTCTTAGGAAAAGCACACCAAGTACAGCCTATAACTTCTGGAATAACTAAGAGAAAAGCACCTAATGCATGAAGAACTATATTTATTGTTAAACTATTTATTTTAAAATCCATATTTTAATCTTTTTGAATTTACTTTAAATTTTTATTGTGATTTGTGTTGGCTCCTTTTTTCCCCTAAGGCACTTCCACTTAGTTTCATTTTCCTGATGTTTAAACAAATAAATATGTTGTGCAAAAGGTAGAAGGAGAATTTTAGATAAAGCATTAACGTATTAGTTATGATGAATAATTTCGAGTCTATTGTGCAGCATGTATTACCTGGAACAGAGTTGATAACAATGTATCGCATACTTGAATATGATTGGTAAAATAGATCTTAAGTATTCTTCCTGCGAGTAAATGGTGTGTGAGGTACAGATATGCCAATCAAATTCATTTAGCTTGTCCACAAGCTAAATGGTATATAAATATACCTATTTATATTTGTCAATTAAAACTAAAGATCAATAAGAAAATATTAATGCTATGTGCTCAACTTTTCCTTCTGTTTTATGTACATATTAATTTTTTCAGTGAGAATATTGTTGAGATGTATGACCCTGCTCTGAGTTTGCTCTGACCATATGTCAAAGATACTATCACTTTAACACTCAAAAAATGACAATAAAGTCTTTCCACCCCCTCTTCTGCAATGGTCTCTGAGCACTGAGTCTCAGAAGGTTTAATAGAGGAGTTTTATCCAGGGACATGGTAGGGGTGGTACATGACCTCAAGGAAGCAGAGTTCTCCAGGCAGCTGGGAATTTGCTCATGGTAACTTACAGCAATGATGACAGAATGCATAAGACCCATGCAAACTCAATCCAGAGAAAAACTCAGCTTAGAACTGGAAAAATGGATAAGAATTCTCTGACCTGAGCTGAGGAACCACTGACAAGTGATTCACACTGGGTGAGAGAGAATTGGTCTTCTTTGAGGGAATGATGCTAGATAGACTGAACAGGCTCCAGTGGACGAATTAACACTGAGAGCAGAGTGCACAAACTTGACTTGATAGGCCTTAACATACATGACAAAATATATGAAACCCTGTGGCAGGTTATGGGGGTGCAGATAAGAGAGGGGCTCTAAATATGAATAAGATGAATTATATGAAACACATAAAAATAAAGTTAAAAAATTAAAAATAAGGGCTGAAGAGATGGCTCAGTAGGTAAGAGCACTGACGGATCTTGCAGAGGACCTGGGTTTGAATCCCAGCACCCACAGGGCAGCTAACAACTGTCCATAGGGTATCTGACCCCCTCTTCTGTCCTCCACAGGCACTGCAAGACATGGGTACACTCGCATGCAGGCAATACATCCATACATATAAAATAACAAATAAAATGTAAAAAAAATATTTAAAAAGACAATAAAGAGTATTATTTGGGAGTGGGGACTGGAGAAATGGCTCAGCAGTTAGGACCACTGGCTGTTTTTGCAGAAGACCCTGGTTTGAATTCCAGAACCCACATTGCAGCTAACAACCATCTGTAACTCCAGGGGATCTGACACACTCTTCTGTCCTCTACAGGCAATGTACAACATAGGTACACTTACACACATGCAGACATAGCATTCATACACATAAAATAAAAATAAATAAAATATTAAAAAGTATTATTTGGTTAAATATCTAAAACCAAATAATACTCTTTATTGTCAGATAGATGATAGATTAGATGGATAGATAGATGATAGATAGATAGATAGATAAATAGATAGATAGATAGATGATAGATGGATGATAGCTAGATAGATGATAGAAGATGATGATAGGTGATGGATGATAGATAGATAGATAGATAGATTAAAAAGTATTATTTGGTTAAATATCTAAAACCAAATAATACTCTTTATTGTCAGATAGATGATAGATTAGATGGATAGATAGATGATAGATAGATAGATAGATAAATAGATAGATAGATAGATGATAGATGGATGATAGCTAGATAGATGATAGAAGATGATGATAGGTGATGGATGATAGATAGATAGATAGATAGATAGATAGATAGATAGATAGATAGTAGATAGATAAACAGATGTTTCTCCATTTTAAAATTTCCAGATGATCTTGGAGGAATTTTTTTTCCTGTCCATTTTTTATCTTGAGTTTTGGCAAACTTTTTTTGTCTTGAGCTTGCCCAGGTACTTGAAAAGTATAAATACATCATGATTTTTATAAAGTTGATTTTAAAAGAAATATACTAGCATTTATTCTTGTAAATGAATCTTGAGAAGCTGAATTGGGACAAGTTCCCATTGTGAATTTTAGTCTTCATACTCAAGTGTTTTCTAAGAAATGGCTCTCAATAGTGAAATGGCTCTCATAAGGGGTTTTGATCAAATCCATGCCCTCCCACATTCTCTTTTCTGAAGAGGTAACCCTAAAATCTTTTAAGAATTAGATAAAAGCTACCAAATACTTTTGACATTTTTGGCCTTGGAACAGAGTATGTTGCTAACAGGCCCAAGGACACTTTGACTTTTAACCAAGAAAACTGGCTATATTTCTTTGGGGTCTTTATACCCTAACTGCCTAGCCAATTCCTACCTCCTATTCTTATCACACCACCCTCTGAAGAGGTTACCCAAATTGCCAATAGGGAACAGGGACATAGACCGCTCTAGCTTCTTCCATGCTGAACAGGGATGTAGGGTGAGGCATTTGGAGTACCCCTTCAGTGGGTCTGTCTAAAAGACTCCCAAACTGCATAAATTTTGTCTCTAAGGAGATAAGAAATCCTTGAATCATTAATGGGAGATGTGAAGGAGAAGTAAAGGCAAGAGTAATTAGCATTACAAGTTCTAGACAGGGAACTAGAAATAGGTCAGAACAGGGAAATTTTCAAATGTTCATATGAGTCCATTGGAGTTTCTTGACAAGGGCTTCTAAAAGCACGTCTCTATTGGGTTCTTCCTCATTTTTCTTTTGTCTTCCAAGGCTGGACTAGTTGACTGGGAAGAGTGGCTAGATATACAGTTGAGGGTTCAGTGACCCTGCTTGGCACTCCTTTAGTGAATGATCACAACTGTCAACAAGCCCAATTGTGACTATGCTTAGTGATCAGGCTCAGCCAAAGTTGTGATGATGGTAGTTATTTTATGCATTATGCAGAGCTGTATAGCATCATCTTATTAAAAGGACCTGGAATTTAAAAGGATATCTTGGGGCTGTCAGGCTGACCCCTGGGTTCTCAGGCCCTCTGGTAGTTGGAGGCCAGAGGGAGGCCAGAACCCCACATTCTCTGGCTGTCTGATGAGCTCCAGCAGCTACCTTGATGGAGGTGGTCCAAACTCACTCTCTCAGGCTGTCTGCTAGGACTCATTATTATTATTATTATTATTATTATTATTATTATTATCATTATTATTATTATAACAGTGAATATCATTCACACTGACTCTAATGATTAAGTGCTGCCAGCTGACCTGTTTTAAATTCATCATCCACGTAGACATCAGGTCCTTCAGTCTCATGGAGGGAGTTTGCAATCCCACCAGCAGTGAATGAGCATTCCCCTTTCTCCACATCCTCGCCAGCATTAGGTGTCATTTGTTCTCTTGATCCTAGCCAGTCTGATTGGGGTAAAGTGATACCTTAGGGTGGTTTTAATTTGCATTTCCCTAGTTACTAACGATATTGAACACTTTTTGAGATGTTTCTTAGCATCTCTATTTCTTCCTTTGAGAACTCTCTGTTTAGATCTTTAGCCCGTCTTTTAATTGGGTCATTTTATTTCTCACTTCTTTCTTTTTTGAGTTCTTTATATTCTGGATGTTAAACCTCTGTCAGATGTTTCACTGGTGAAGATTTTTTCCAATTCTGTGGGTTTTCTCTTCCCTTTTTTGATTGTTTCTTTTGTTGTACAGTATAGGAGGGGGTCCGTGGATATCTGCCAGGCACCAGACCTGGAGGCAGGCGCGCCATTCTTCCGCAGCCAACTTCCTCAAACTGCTAACCTGATATCTGCCACCCTGGCTAGAGACAGATGACACGACGGTTACACCAACGGACAATAAACAGCTCAGCCTTCAGGGCCAATAGGAGAAGTTCGGGGGCTATAAAGAAAAGCCCTTTGTACACAATAAAGGAGCTTGCTTGCTTACTGCAGAGTAAGTCTCCCAGAGTCTGTGTCTGACTTTGTGCCTACTTTCCCCCTGCCCCGGACAGGTAATCCCAAGACACCCCAAAGGGCTAGCCAGCCCCCAAGCCGCACAGAGACAGTACAGAAGCTTTTTAGTTTAATGAGGTTCCATTTATTGATTGCTGACCTTAATTCCTGAGAAACTTCTGTCTGATTTAGAAAATCCTTTCTTACACCTATATCCTGTAAGTTACTGCCAATATTTTCTTCTAACAGTGTCAGGGTTTCCAGTTTCACATTGAGGTCTTGGATCCATTTGGAGTTAAATTTGTGCAAGGCGAAAGGTAAGGATCTAGTTTCACTCTTCTACAGGTGGAGATCGAGTTTTGCCGGCACCATTTGTTGAAGATGCTGTCTTTCCTCCATTGTGTGTTCTTAGCACCTTTGTCAGATATCAGGTACCTGAAATTGTGTGTACTCAGGTTTAGATCTTCAATAATGTTCCATTAATCTATGTGTCTGTTTTTGCGCCAGTACCATGAGTTTTTATGACTATGGCTCTGTCGTATTATTTCTATTTCTTACTATTTTGTAACTGATGCTGCCAGAGTGTCTGCTGTCTTTTATCACTTTTGTTTTCTATATAATTTTAACTGGAGAAATGTCAGGTAGCAGCTTCTGCTTATTTATTATCAACTGTGATTCTGTAAGGAGACTTCATGGGGCACACATATATATATTCGTTTTCTTTAACATGGTATCATCAGATCCTAGTATATGGCATTTGGTGAATTAATGAAAAAGAATGTTTATATCACATATGTCCCTTCTGGGCCCTTTCGTCCACTCAAGTGTTTGAACAAGGAATTGACACTGCAGCTGAGCCTGAGGCAGGAATATCGAACTACAATGAAAACAAGGAAAAGCGTGACTCACAGACACATGGTTCCTCTGTAGGGACTCCTGACTCTGGGTGAGAAGAAATATAATTATCTTTTCTTAGAGTCATTGTATGAGAATGTGAGACTATCACTGAAAGTAATGCAATTTCATGATTAGAAAATAGTAAAAAATATCAATCAAATTAATAGAAAAGTCTTACAAGTCTGAGGACAAACTCTCTCTAGATCTTTCTCTGTTCTCTATTTCTCTCTCTATAACTTTATATTTTTCTATCTCTGTATCTCTATATCTTGATATCCATTTATATAACTATAATCTACCTCAAAATTGAGCTTTAAAGAGACTGGATGAATTGTCAATTTTACCTTTTCAAAATCATAGTGATAAATGGAAATCCCAAAGAAATTTTAATCCTTTACCAACACTGAGGAATAACCTGCTGAAACTGAAGTGAGCAACAGCTTTGGGAAGAATTAAGTAAAAAGAATCTAGCATGGAATGTTACAATTTATTTTATTTCAATATGTAGAAATCTCTTTCTTTCTCTCACACATAAGCAGTTCTTCAAGATGTATACTCTAGCTCTATTTGAAAAAAAAATGTAGAATTCAAGTGACAAAAACTTCATTAAAGTGGCAAGAGGTGCATTCAAATACTGACCCTGGAGTTCAGAGTTATGACCTTTGCATTTACTCAAGCTGCGTGTGTCCAGTGAATGGAGATGCTAAGACCATTCAACCAATCTCCTCCTTAAAACATACCACACTCAAAGCATAGTAGTAACCTCAGCAAAAAAAAAAAAATTATATGATTTCATTTTATTGCTGACATTCACATATTTTTTAATTAACAAAGCAAATATTTACTTTTAAAGGTGGTATCATCAGAGCCTAGAATATGGTATTTGGTGAATTAATATAAAACACTTTTTGAGATGTTTCTTAGACATCTTTATTTCTTCCTTTAGTTCCTAAAGACATAAAAATACTAATGAGATAACATGATATTTTGACACATGTAAACCTTATATAATATTTGAATAGATTAAATAAAATTATATCTGTAAACATTTGTAAGTCTCGTGGTAAAACCTTTTCAAAATCCTTTCTTCTGTCATGAATGAGGGAGGAGCCTATGAGGCCTCACCTCTTCCTAAGGAACGATTGGCAGTTAATGGTTACTGGGGACAGGCCTATCATTTTCTTCTGTGGTGTAAGCATTGATAAGTCATCATCCTCCTATAAATAACCTCCCACCCATGGTCATGCAAACAAGTCTAATTAAATTCTAAAAATCATACACAAAAAGTGTTATGAAAGTACAAGGGGCACTTGTGAGGAGAAAAAGGGCTTCAGTGGGAAAGGGAGGGGAATGAGAGAGGGGGAATGGGGGCATAAATAATTAAAAGTCATCATATACATGTATGAAATTGTCAAAGAATAATTAAAAAAAAAAATCTGAATAGGAGGTAGGAATTGGCTAAGCAGTTAGGGCAAAAAGACCCCAAAGAAACATAGCCAGTTTATGGTCTAAAAGTCAAAATGTCCTTGGGCCTGTTAGCATCACATTCTGTTCCAAAGGCCAAAAATGTCAAAATGTCAAAAGTATTTGGGAGCTTGTATCTAATCCTTAAAAGGTTTTAGGGTTACCTCTTCAGAGGGGAGAATGTTGGAAGGAAGGGTGTGGGCATGGATTTGATCAAAGCACCTTATATGCATGTATGAAATTCTCAAAAATTATTTAAAAAATAAAAAGAAATACAATAAAAAAGATTTTTTTTATTTGTATGTTTTGTTTGCCTGTATGTGTGTGTACCTAGTGTGCAAGTGCAGTGCCCATGGAGGTCAGAAGTAGGTGACGAAGCTGTCCTAGCCTCTGGTGGCTCTGAGCTTCCCAGCCTCTGGTAGCTCTCATGCTCTCAGCTTCTATGACATCAACTTCAGTATGTCCCACATATGCATAGGGTCATGTGGTACTTGTCTTTCTGAACCTGGAAGATATGTTATAATTAATGGTGGAACAGTTCACAAAAAAGGATGAAGGCTATTTGCACTGTGAATCCTAAACCCGTTTTATCGATGGTAGCAAATTCCA
>NW_008338999.1:4674279-4676349 GCF_000622305.1 Nannospalax galili
ATTCAAATCAATACCATCACTCTGTTGTTACAACCCAAGTATACTAAGTATACTTTCAAATATTACAGTACAGAGACAAAAATGTTGCAATATTCATAAAATGAATCCAAATGATAGGTAAATAGGACTTTGCTTTCTCAGGCAGAGAGAGCTGGGTGTGATTGTGTACACCTACAGTCCAGCACTTGGAAGGCAGGGACAAGAGAAGGAACTGGAATCCAAGGCCAGCCTTGCTTGCAGGAGACCCTGTTTCCAAAACAAACAAACAAGCAAAAAGGGAGGAAGAAAAGGAAGAGGAGGAGGGGGAGGAGGAGAAAAAGGAGATAATTTTATACGTTCAGTCTTAGCATGAGCAGTAAATAATCCAGCAAGTATCTTTTGGGAGAGAAACTTGCATTTTCCTTTTAAAAGATTACATGGCCAAATTGTCAAAAGGTAGATTAAAACTCTTTCCGCCTTGCAGATTCCATTATTTCCAAAGGTACAGATGGTATCATCTCTGCATTAAAAACTAAAACTGGTAGCCTGACTCTCTACACAATTTTCCTTTTGAACATCCAACTTAGGAAACTTACGTGGATCAGGTTCATAGTCTGGAAATTACAGGAATATGTCCTTAATTGTTAAGGCTAGGGGAAGGCATGGCTCCTTGGGTACTGATAAGGAACCGGGCATCACTAACGGATCAAGCTTACTCAGTCTTTTCTTGTTTTAAGGACAATTAGAGCGACACCAGTGTTCTTGAACATGGCCAGCATTGTATAGCACAAGACAGACTATCATAATATTTCCAGCTGTCACTGAAACGCTCAGCCAAATTTAGGGATAAACGATCATAATTATAAAAGTCCTGTATTTTTTTTTCGGCCCCTCCATTATTAGTTCTGGATATGGCATATTTATCTCTTAAATTAAGAATGATTTGTTCCCGTGTAGTGGCTATCACTTGAGAATTTCAACGTGCTTTATGAGCGCTGGGCTGAGTTTACATGTAGCCCGGAACTCCTGCCAGAGCGCTTCCGATTCCCCCCGGAGCTCTTCAGAGTGTGCCACTATTTCCTTAATGGCACTTCTCACTGGTATCATCTCTTTGGGAATGACAAAGAATTCTGCTGAGGTTTGGAAGAAAATGTGGCTTTGAATCTGGAGCGCTATCTCTTTAATCCTCCCAGCCTCTGCAAAGTACGGAAGTGATGAGCACTGCATCCATTTTCTAGACTGAGTTGCAACGTGTTGCCATTGAAACCATCTCTGCAGAGGTGACTTGCAGGCCTTTGCCTGTCCTCTGCCATATGTTGCCTCCCTGATATAAATTGAAGTGGGAAGAGAACAGAGAGATTTGGATCCCAGAGCTTGTTTCCGTGAAATTAAGTTACATTTGGTCCTTTAAGCATTTAAAATGAATGGCTTTATTTCTTTCCTGATTTTTTTCTTTGCAGGGTGTGGACATGCACACAAGATAGTTTGAAAATAATGATTTGGATTCTATACATCTAACTTATTACCACAAGGTTTGTTTTTTAAAACATCTAATTTAACACTAGTAGAAGTGGACTAGCTGTGGGAGGGGGACAGAGAGTTTGGGGTGAATATGATCAAAATACATTATACAAACATATGAAAATGTCAACATGAAACCCACTTTATGTATTATTAATATGCACTAATTAAAAATTCCTACAAATATATTTTGACTCTGTTGTTATCTTTTTAAACTTTAGGGCCCTATCTGTACATGCCATCTCTCTTTCATATTCATATTATATAAAATTATTATTTTCTAGTTTTTTATTCCTGAACAAACACTGTTAGAAATGTATGCAATAGCATGTACTAAAGATTGCCCTAGGATAGTAAGGGGAAAAATGTGATTGTCTAATTTAGAAACCAAAGTATATATCAATTCATCACATTCTGCCTTAAAATCTATTATAAATGATTGAGTTTTAGATCTCACACACTTCACACTATTTCATCTTTGAAAATGTTTCTCATATATATCCTCCCAATATAAATATGTATGTGTATGTTCATGGATACATGGATACAGATGCAGGAGAGGAGGAAGAG
>NW_008338999.1:4676452-4684922 GCF_000622305.1 Nannospalax galili
TGGAACTCAAGAGATAATCAGGACCCAAATCCTGACATTTTTGTCCCACTCTTTTCTTGTGTTAAAAACACAGCACTGTCAGTTACTGCTGGATTCTTCTTTTTCAAATGCAGACTTATCCTGTTACCAAAATGGAAATGCCATTAAAAAAAAACAAAAAACTTTAAAGTAGTTTTTCAAAAATCAACAGGATAGATTTTTAAATGCCTATTCATCAATAATATTCCATCACTGGGATAGCATTTAAAAGAGCATAAAATTCTATTTGTTTGAGACTGCTGGATCCTATAATGGCCCGATAGCTAATTGCTTTATAAAACCCAGAGACCGGATTGCTTAAGCACCTAATTCTCAGGATGCAGAAGCTGATTAATTGATGCTGGATGATTGGCCATCATAAGGCATGACATTTAGTCCAGACAAATGAAAACTGGTAGGAAAAAAATGTGCAGAAGCATTGGAAAGCAAGAACTGGAAGGGTCAAAGGGCAGCAGGAAAAAGCTATTTGGCAGTTAGCTCGTATTTACGTTATAAATTTTTTACTAATGGTTGATGCATTTTAATCTCTGACTGTCTTATGGTACAAAGTGTAAGTCAATGCGCAAGCTAATTGCAGTAAGCAAAAGTGGTATTTAATGCACTGGACACTCGCACTATCAAAGTATTATATCTCTAATTAGTGTTTGTAACTGATGTGACAGCAGTTTATAGAGCACCAAAATAGTTGCTAATTTGTCAAGTGGGTCTGAAGCTTATGGCAGCTTTCTGATCATCTTCCTTGCCGCAGGACCTGAAAGCACCTTCAAAAAGCTTTCTCTCATTGATCTTTAGTCAGATGCTGACTGAAAAGGCAGACAGCCCTGCCAGAAGAAGATGGATAGACGCTGCCCTAGCATGAAAAACACAGTACCCTTAATGAAAAAGGTTCCTGCTTATAACTCACATGTGTGTACAAACACTTCCACACAGGGCTTTTGACAGGGAGTACAGTCTCTGGAAATTAAGGGGGAATGCATGCATTGTTTATTTTTTCCCTTTCTTTTAACATATGATTGTCCATCACCAATTCTATAATGTAAGCAGATTATTTGTTAGTTCCTTTAGTTTCCATTTTTGTCTTAGTAAGGTGGGATATTTTAATGCTGGGCTTATAATATTTATGAAGTCTGTGAGAGAACACAGCCACGGAAGATTAATATCATGTTGTGAAATTGTTCATGGCATGAAGAAAGAATTAGCTGGTATTAATTTGATATTTTTAGAAGAAAGTTTAAACTCAGTAGTTTTTCTTTATGTGTATATGTGCATGAGCATGAATGTGTTTGGAGTATGTGTTTATGTGTGCGCACATAGGTAGGTACACACATGTGTGCACAAGCATGTGAGGCCAGAGGTTGACACTGGGCATTCTGTGTTGTTATATACCTTGTTTTCTGAGACAGGATCTTTCACTGAAACTGGAGTTCACCAGTTATCCAAAACAAGCTTGCCAGCAGGCTCCAAACATCTTCCTGTTTTAATCGCCCAATGCTAGATCACAGCTGCACGCCATCACTCTATACTTTTTATGTGGATGCAGGGGATCAAAACATAGGCCATTATGCGTGTACAGCAGGCACTTACTTTCTTGACTGAACCATGTCTCTGACCCTCTTCCATGTTTTGTGATAGCAAGCTTCTATCATTCTGATGCAGGCTGATACTACTTACTGTAAAATATATATCAATACTATAATTAGAGAATGAATTGTGAATTTGTTGGTCACCCAACAAATTTTGCTACTACCAACCTCAGTGTTCTGGTACTTGGATATTTTAGAAATGGGTCTTTATAATTGAAAGACGTATTCTTATATCTGTTCACTCAAGATCCTTTCCAATCAATTTACAGTTTGTGATCAATATGGAAGAAAACTGCAGACAATGTAGCTGACCGAAGGGAAGAAATTATAACTCACCATGACAACTAAAATCATCAGTTGTCTTCCCAGTCTCCATTTTATTTTCATCTTATGTTTTGTAGATAGGAAGGTGGCTTTTTCTCTTATATAACACCGTGAACTGCATTTCACTGACATTGTGTCTTCCTCAACCATGCTCTGTTTATCATCCATTCCTAGTCCTTCTGTGAGTTGTAGAATTTATCAGCTGAGAGTTCTCAACTTGTCTACTACTGTCAGTCTCCTGTGACACCAACCTAATTTGCCATCATTTGTTAATTAGATACTGCAAGAGCCTCACTGAGTTGTTGGTCCCACTGTATCTCCCTCAAACTGTTCTCGCAGAATAAATTTAATTATGATAGTCCCTTTAAAAAAAAAAAAGTTAAAAGCAGGGGCTTGGGAGATAGCTCAGTTGGTAAAGTGTGCTCCACACAAGCATGAGAACCTGAGTTTGATCCCTAGAACTCACATAAAACAGCCAGTCAATGGCACAGGCTTGTGATCCTAGCATTGTGTAGGCAAACACATTGGGGCTCTCTGACCAGTCGAATTGTTAATCTCCAGACAGTGAGAAACTGTCTCAAAGGAGGTGATGGTGCTCCTGAGGACCTAAGGATGTCCTCTGGCTTCCACATGCACATGCATCTGCACACACATGTGTACCCAATCATACTCTCTCACACGTACATACATAAATTAAAAAAAAATGTTTAAAGCAATTGTTCCTATTAGTCTGATGATTCCTTTATACTCTTAAAATTATTGTGATAATCCACACTTTTTATGTGATAGACATATCAACAGTTTTCAAATTACAAAATAAAGCAAAATGTAAACATATATTTGTTGATTAAAAATAACAATAATAAGCATATTACCCGTTGTAATAGGAAAAATCACAGCATTTTCCAAGTAGTAAGAAGAGCTGTGTTTTATACTTTGGGCTGAATTACCAGCTGAATTCTTATAACTTGTTCTCTGTTCAGTTCATTGCAACATGCTGTTCTACAGATGTTCCTTAACTCTGAGTGAGGTGAGGTCCTGGAGAACCCACTATAGTCTGAAAATATTACAAATCAAAATGCATTCAATGCACTTACCCTACCAAACAAGCTAGCTCAGCAACAGAGTGCCCTATACAGTACTGGCTGTTCGCTTCTGATCTACAGACTGACTTGTTTTTGCAGCTCCTGCTTGCATCCAGCATTGTATGCATCATCAACCACATATCACTAGATCAGGACAGTCAAAATTTAAGCTCCAAAGCACATTTTCTACTGACTACTTATCGCAGGACCTGATGAAGATGATTCAGTGGGTAAAAATGCTAGGTGCACGTACATACCTGTTGACGGGAGTTTGGTCATGGGAATCCATGTTAAAAAGCTGGATATAGTGGGAAGATGGGAGGCAGAAACAGTGGAATTTCTCAGAACCTCTTGACAAATACACTGCCTGAGTACAAAGCAGTAAGACTGAGAAGCAAGAGAGAGCAGCCACAATGGGGTAGAGGGAGAGAGGAGACTCCCTAAAATTCACCTCTCTCCTGTGCCTTGGGATGCTTATGCCAAAACACACACACACACACACACACACACACACACACACACACACACACACACACACCACCACCACCACCACCACCAGTAATAATAATACCCATAATAACAATTTTTAAAAATCACTAAGTGAAACAAACCATTGTGAATTAAGAACCATCTGTCCTTTAATCACCTGAAGAAAACCCAGTTTTGGAGAGATAAACAGCTTGAAAAGGGAGGGATATTTAATAGCTTTTTTTCAGATTTCCTTTTTCTGATACTACCCTAAAACTTGACAAATATTCCTTAAAGGCTGGCTGCTTTGTGGAATCTGAAAACACAGCAATGAACTTTTTACAATCTGTTAGATGAAAATTCATCTGTGGGGCAGTTACTTTGAATGGATCCTTTCCATGGTGATTTGGTAGCAGCATGCAGTCCTTTGGAAAGTGTGAGCTCATGAGTTACGCAGATATCCCAACTGCTGACCCATTTTACCATGCTATATCAAAATTTCACATTCATCACCATCACTAGCACACGTTCAAGAAGTCTTTTAGAATGAAGAAGCAGTCAGGCTTATGGCACTGGACATGCTTCCTCAAATTCACTTGAAATATCTAATTTTATCACTTACTACAATCAGTGCTTGGCATGAACTGACAGACTGTCTCAGTTCATTTTTTATAAAATGCTTGCTGCTTACCACGTCTGAGTAACCACAGTTTGTACATGAAACTTTTTTCTAAGTAAAAAATATATTATCAGAAAAGATGTGTAGCTAGGAATGCAACTCAAATGATTGTGTAAGTGCTCCTCCTTGAGACAAATAAATGCTTTGGTGTATACCCTAGATGGCTTCATTTCCCTGGTCAGGCACATGTCAATTGAAGTGTCATGTCAACAGAACTGATTGCTTTTCATTTTTTATTAATTCTTTTTTTAATTTTTACTTTGTTGTTTTTGTTCTTTATTAACCATTTTATTTTTTTTATTTTATGTGTATGAGTGTATTGCTTGCATTTATGTAAGTGCACTAGTGTTGCACAATGCCTACAGAGGTCAGAACCGCAGTTATGGATAATTGTTAGCACCATGTGGGTGCTGGGAATTGAACCTGGGTCTTCGACAAGAGCAGCCAGTGCTCTTAATCACTGAGCCATCTCTCCAGCCTCCTTTTTGTTGGTTTCTTGATGAACTAATACTATGCATGACATACATGTATATAGCACATTCTGTTCACACTCAATCCCTTACCCTGTCTCATCTTTTTCCTCTCTCCACCAGCTGCCTCCTCCCCCCAACACATCCCCATCCAATTTTCATGTCGTTTGTTTTGTTAAGGTGGCAGTCACTCCCTGATTCATTAGTGGTGCCTGCGATAGTACAGTGACCATAGGCTTATTTGGTGCTATAGTGTCCACATTCAAGGGATGTTTGCAGTTCTTCACACTGTTGCTTTTACACAATCAGTGTAAATGGTAATATAACTTGATCCAGAATAAAACAAAAATGCTGTTATTGAAGCCATATTTCCAACCAAAGTATATGACTTTAAAGAGTTCAGAATAATAAAGTAGCCATTTAAACATAAAATACCTTTTCTTGGATGATGTTTGTGTTATCACCAGACACATGCAAGTAAACAACAGTATAAGCAGATCTGCAGATTAGTCCATGTAAAAGCAAAAAGTACAATTACACAGAAGACAGACTAGTCTCAAGTCTCATGTTTGCGAGTTATGTCTAATTCAATAAATTACTATATTATTAGAATTTGACAATGGTATGATTTCTTCTACTGACTTCTCATTCAGTGGGCATTTAGCTATAACAATGGTACAAGACTTTGTGATCTTTCTTAGCTACTCGATTTGTGTCTCAAAACTATGCAAAAAAATAATTTAACTTGATAAATGCTCTAGTGGATGTTTATAATTACTGGTCTTAAAATTGTTAAAAAAATGTTTGGCTTTTTATCTCTCCGACCCACAGGTCTCTTTCTCCAGGGTAAGTCAATCATGCCCTCCATGCCATGAGTCTTCCAGCCTCACTCACCTTCCCATCTCCGCCTCGGGTCTCTCCTCTTAGCCTGGGTCCTGTCCCATTCCTTGTCTTGGCACCCCAGACACCTGGGGAACTACCACTGCATCCTGATCCTTTGCATCCAGAACAACTCAGTTCTTTCTTGGGTTCCCAGAAGCAATGCTTCTGGGTCTGGTCCTGCCCTCAGCTCCCTCTGCTTCCCTGAGCCTACACCACCCACCAGCCTCTTTCCTGGATGCCAGGGCTGACCTTTCCTCTTCCTGGTCCTTTGCACCCAGACCAACCCAGCTCCTCAGTGCAGTCCCCAGGGGCCCTTGGGGCCGCTTCGCAACCCCACCTTCCTTTGCATCTTGGAGTGGCACGGCCACCAGCTGACTTAGACCAGCATCTTTCCTGGGCCTGGCTCCAAGGGCAGTCCAACCTCCAAATTCCTGATGCCAAAATCTCTCTTGGAGGGATCCAGACCTTAGGAGAAAGCCTGAGAGCATCTAATCCTCATCTGACTTGGGCGTCTCTGGGAACTCCTGAAGACAAAAGCAATCTGGCCACTCCAATATAAAATCAAAAGAGATAACCAGAAGCTTAGAGGGACCAGCTTTTCATGCCCAAAAAGTAAAACAAAAAGACACATAAAGTTCACAAAAAGAAGCAGACCTAAACTTGAAAGCTTGAGTCTCACTCAAGAATCCAAAACTACAAAAGAAATTCACATGTCAAAACCACAGCAAAAAACAATAACATGAAAAAACAAAATAACATATGCCCACCAAATAGCAATAGTCCTCTAGAGGAGTACAAAGAGAACCCCCTAGAGATAATTCAGGACATTGAATTTAAAAGAACAATCATAAACATGATCAAGGAATTCAACGAATTTAAAGAACACACAAACAAACAAATCAAAGAGCTAAAAGAAGATAGGGATAAACTTCTGAATGAAGTCAGAAAAGAGTTGGAAATACTGAAGAACACTCAGGCTGAAATGAAGAAGGAAGTGAAACACTTAGTAAGCCAATTGGAAATGACAGGAGAAAGCCTCACCAATAGGATGAATGAAATGGAAAACAGAGTATCAAGACTGGAAGATAAAGAGGACCCACTAGACCACTCAAGCAAAGATTATGAAAAATTTAAGAAATCTCAAGAATGGAATATGCAGGAATTGAGTGATACCATAAAAAGACCAAACTTATGATTCATAGGCATACAGGAAGGAGAAGAATCCCAAGATAATGGCATGGGCGAGATCTTCAACAGAATTGTGGAAGAAAATTTCCCAAATTTAAAGACATGCCCATACAAATACAAGAAGCATATAGAACAAAGAGACAGGACCATAAAAGAAACTCTCCATGGCACATCATAGTAAAAACAATAAACGTACAAAACAAAGAGAAAATTCTGAAAGCTGCAAAAGAGAAACACAGGATTACAGCTAAATTTTCAGTGCAAATTATGAAAGCCAGAAGAGCCTGGACCAAAGTATTCCTAGCTCTAAATGACCACAGATGCCAACCCAGATTTCTTTACCCAGCCAAAATGTCTATTATAGTCGAAGGGGAAAGAAAAATCTTCCATGACATAAATAGGCTGAAGGAATTCATGTCCACAAAACCAGCCCTTCAGAGAGTTCTGGAAGCAATACAAAGAGCTGAAGAAAGGAATGACTAAAACCAAGGTGTTGCCTTAAGTAATTCAATGAAGGTATAACTGTGGAAAAGTACAGCTATATCAAGAATGTAAACAGAAATAAAAATGACAGGATTCAACACACATCTTTAATTAATAACTTTAAATAATAATGGACTAAACTCCCCAGTCAAAAGGCACAGACTAGGTGAATGGGTTAAGGAACAAAACCCATCTTTTTGTTGTCTGCAAGAAACCCATCTCACTTTCAAGAACAGACACTATCTTAAAGTAAAAGGATGGGAAAAAATATACTAAGCAAATGGTACTAAGAAAAAAGCAGGTGTAGCTATTCTAATATCTGAGAAAATAGACTTTAAACTAAAACTAATCAGAAGAGATGAAGAGGGCCACTTCATTCTGATCAAAGGAACAATAAATCAAGAAGATATTACAATCATGAACATATACTCACCAAACTCTGGGGCACCCAACTTCATAAAAACAGTACAATGGAAGTTGAAGACCCAGACTAATCCCAACTCATTATTAGTAGGGGACTTCAATACCCCACTGTCTCCATTATATAGCTCAACAGGGCAGAGAGTTAATAGAGAATCTGAATTAAACAATACCATATATCAAATGGACTTGACAGACATCTACTGAGTATTCCACCCAAGCACCAAAGGACATATATTCTACTCAGCAACCCATGAACCTTGTTAAAAATCGACCATATAGTGGACCACAAAACAAACCTCAAGAAATATAAAAAGATTGAAATAATTCCATGCATTCTATCAGACCACAATGCAATAAAGCTTGCAATCAATAATGGAAGAAGCCCTAATCAACACATGAACACATGGAGATTAAGCAACATACTCCTGAATGATGAATGGGTCAAAATAGAAATTAAGAAAAAAAAGTATTCCCACTAAATAAAAAGGAAAATACAACAGAACAAAAATTCTGGGACAGGCTAAAAGTGGTCCTAGAGGGAAGTTTATAGCTCTAAGTGCCTACATCAAAAAATCAGAAAGAACACAAATAAATGACAACATTGCAACTCAACACACTTGAAAAGCAACAGCAAATGAAGCCCAAACCCAGCAGACAAGAAGAAATAAAAAAATCAGAGAAGAAATTAATGAAATTGAAACAAAGAAAACAATACAAAGAATCAACAAATCCAAAAACCGGTTCTTTGAAACGATAAATAAGATTGACAGACCAGTAGCTGACAGACCAGTAGCTCGGTTAACCAAAAGAAAGAAAGAGCACCTCCAAATCAACAAAATCAGAGAT
>NW_008338999.1:4685060-4688160 GCF_000622305.1 Nannospalax galili
AAAACTAAACCAAGAAGAGATTAACAGCTTAAACAGACCCATATCACAAAAAGAAATTGAAACAGTAATATAAAATCTCCCGACTAAAAAAAGCCCAGGACCAGATGGATTTACAGCAGAATTCTATCAGATATTTAAAGAAGATCTACATCCAATACAACTTAATTTAATCAAAAAGATAGAAATGGAGGGGGAACGTCCAAATTCCTTCTATGAAGCCAACATCACTCTAATACCAAAGTCAAGTAAAGATAAAATGAAAAAACTACAGACCCATATCCTTAATGAACATAGATGCAAAAATTCTCAACAAAACACTTGCAAACTGCATACAGACACATCAAAAAGATCATCCACCACGATCAAGTGGGCTTTATCCCAGAGATGCAGGCATGGTTCAATATGCAAGTCAATAAACGTCATAAATCAAATAAATGGGCTCAAAGAAAAGAACCACACAGTCATCTCAATGGATTGCAGAGAAGGCCTTTGACGAAATTCAACATGCATTTATGGTCAAAGTCCTAGAGAGAATTGGACTGGAGGGAACATACCTCAACATAATTAAAGCCATATATAACAAACCCACAGCCAACATCACTCTAAAATGAGAAAAACTGGAAGCATTCCCATTAAAATCAGGAATCAGACAAGGCTGTCCATTATCTCCCCTTCTCTTTAACATAGTGCTTGAAACTCTTGCAAGAGCAGTAAGACAAGAGCAGGAAATTAAAGGAGTAATAATTGGAAAAGAAGAGCTCAAATTATCCATTTTTGCAGATGATATGATATTATATCTAAGAGACACCAAAAATTCCACCAGAAAGCTCCTAGAAATTATTAACACATTCAGTAAAGTGGCAGTTACAAAATTATCCTACAAATGTCTATAGCTTTTCTATATACCAATTACAAGCAATCAGAGAAAGAGCACATGGAAATACTCCTCTTCACAATACCTGAAAAAAAAAAAATCTCGGGATAAACCTGACCAAAGACATTAAAGAGCTCTACAATGAAAATTTTAAATCTTTAAATCAAGAGATTGAGGAAGACATCAGAAGATGGAAGGACCTCCCACGCTCATGGATTGGAAGAATTAATACTGTGAAAATGACGATTCTACCAAAAGCCATTTATAGATTCAACACAATGCCAATCAAAATCTCCATGACATTTTTAACATAATTGGAAAAAAACCGTCCTAAGATTGATATGGAAGCACAAAAGACCTTGGATATCCAAAACAACCCTGAGCACTAAGAGTAATGCCGGGGGTATTACAATACCAGATTGTAAGCTGTATTACAGAACTATAGTCACAAAAAAAAATGGTACTGGCACAAAAATAGACCCATAGACCAATGGAACAAAATTGATGACCCCAAAATGAGTAAATGCAATTTCAGCCACCTGCTATTTGACAAGGGGGCCAAGAATATTCACTGGAGGAAAACAGCATGTTCAGCAAATGGTGCTGGCAAAACTGGATCTCCACCTGTAGAAGAATGAAACTAAACCCCTATCTTTCAGCCTGAACAAAAGTTAATTACAAATGGATCAAAGACCTCAATGTAAAGCCTGAAACTCTGAAACTGTTAGAACAAAACATTGAGAAAAACGTACAAGATACAGGTGTAGGAAAGGATTTTCTAAACCAAACATCATTTGCTCAGGAAACAAGGGCAAGAATTAACAAATGGGACCTCATTAAACTAAAAAGCTTCTGTACATCAAAGGAGGCAACCAGGGAAGCGAACAGAAAACCCACAAAGTGGGAGAAAATCTTCACCAGTGACACATCTGACAGAGGTTTAATATCCAGAATATATAACGAACTCAAAAAAAAGAAAATCAAGAGAAGTAACCCAATTAAAAGATGGGCTAAGGACCTGAACAGAGAGTTCTCAAAAGAAGTAAAGATGGCTATGAAACATCTTAAAAGTTGTTCAACATCACTAATAATTAGGGAAATGAAAATTAAAACCACTTTAAGATTTCACCTTACCCCAGTCAGACTGGCTAAGATCAAGAAAACAAATGAAACCAAATGTTGGAGAGGATGTGGGGAAAGGGGAACAGTCATCCACTGCTGGTGGGGCTGCAAACTTGTTCAACCCCTTTGGAAAGCAGTGTGGAGAACTCTTAAAAAACTGCAAATGAACCTACCATTTGACCCTGTTACACTACTCCTTGGCATGTACCCAAAGAATTCATCCTATTGTAGAGACGCTTTTACATCCATGTTTGTTACTGCTCATTTCACAGTAGCTAGGAGACAGAAGCAACTCAATTATCCCTCAATTGATGAGTGGATAATGAAAATGTGGTTCATTTATATGAACTCAGCAGTAAAGAAAGATGAAATCATGAAATTTGAGGGTAAATGAATGGGAATAGAAATTGTTACACTAAGTGAAGTAACACAGAATCAGAAAAAAACCCTGACATATGTTCTCCCTCATATGTGGGTCCTAGAATCAAACCCAGATGTAACTACAGGAACCAGGATAATGGAAAGGAAACAGGGAGGTAAAAGAACCTGAAAGAGAAGAACAGTAGGAAACAGGCCTTAATAAGGGAGATATGGATAAAAATTGGGTCAGTTTAAGGGAGGGGGAAGGGAAGAGTATACAAGGAATCTAGGGGATAAAGGGAAAGAAGGAGCTCAAGAGAGGTAGGACCATAGGAAAAGGGTATTATTAAGGGAGGCAGGGGAGAAATGGGGGCACCTTAAGTGGAAAAACCATGATGAAGGGGTGAGACAATGTGAGAGATAATGCCTAGCTAGTTTTGAAAAACAGAGGGACCCATATTACTCCTACAGCCCACTGACAAATTTTACATAGCAGATCAAGAAACATATGTCTATACAAGGCTTATCTGACAACAATTGGCCTTTGCCTAAGATTTATCTACATAACACACAGTAATTAAAAGTACCAGACTGGTGGAACTAACCTTCTTGGATGTTTAACAGACATATTTTGAGGCCTATAATAATTTGTTCAGAGGGACACAAAGGACAGTTTTGCTCCTTGCTGTCCTAGGTTGACTAGTTCCAGGGGACTATGAGCATCTCTCAAAATGTCCTGTAATT
>NW_008338999.1:4688752-4692006 GCF_000622305.1 Nannospalax galili
GACAAGTAGTGGGGAATGGCTGGGGATGCCAACAACACAGCAGACAGTAGCAGGGATATCGGAGTATAAGGGCTCTAGTGAGGAGAGGGAGGTTATGGGAGGATGCCATCTGGGAAGTGGGTGTATAGTTGAAGAAGATGGTTTGCGATGTTCTATTTGATATACACACAAAAAAAATCAACAAATTAAAAAAATGTATTATATTTGAGGAGGAAGCATGGAAACTTATGCCATGCTTATTAGTAGAGGTGATAAACATTACAACTGAAATCTACACAATGACTTTATAGACATATACAAGTGCCAAGGATCCAAGTGCAAATGATTATGACTAGTAATAATCAGATACATACAGATTAGAGATGCAAGCACCAACATCTCAGTGTTAGTAGCAAAAACAATGAGTCTTTCTGCAAGGAGCAATATATTCTAAAATGAAATGGAGATCTTTTTTAAAGGTTAAAACCTCACTGAATTTTATGTCTTACAGGGCTTACTGAGTTCAATAATGTATAACTGTATTAACTCAAGTGTTAACCTAGAAACTTGCACCCACTTGTGAATGAGATGTACTCTTGTTCTGGAGTGTGTTGCTGAATATGTTAAAGCTGTAGTGAAATGCTTCTTCTAATCATGTGTTATTAAAAATTAAAAAAATGATTAAAAAATAATAATTCTTCAAAGCACAAAAAATTGCTCCTTAATAATTGGTAGATGTGAAAAACACTACAATTTAAATCTACCTGACGACTTTCTATCCATTCTCAGATGCCAAGAAGCTCAGAAAGTAACTGACTGTGACTAGTAATAATCAGATATATAGAGATTAGAAACACATGTTCAAACATCTTAATGTCAATTGTAGTAAAAATGAATTTTTCTGTATGAAACTGTGTATTTTAATAATGAAATGGAGATCTCTTTTAAAGGTTAAAACCTCATTTAATGTTATGTCTTATACAGTTTATATGGAGTACAGTATTGTATAACTTTAATAATTCAACTGTAAACCTAAAAATTTATAGCCAATTTTGAAAGAGATGCATCTTAGCTCAGGCAAATGTTATTGAACATGTCAATGCTGTTGTAATGAAATGCTTCTTCTAAGTATGTGGTTATTGAATAAATAATTTTAAAAAGTTTGGCTTTTAAAAATGCCATCTTGTTTATATACACTATGTTCAATTCCTTTGCCTTTAATCTCTGAACAATTGGCTACAAAATGGTACTACACATTTACAAGCGCAAAGTACAATTCCAACAGTTCTGTTGCATAAGACACTGCACGTAAAATATTTTCGGTAAAACTGAGTGAAATATAGCTTTATATTCTTCCCCTCTCTTTGTTTTGTTTGATAGTCTTGCTATGCTATATAGTTGGATTGTCCTCAATCTCTGGAATCTCCTGTCTTGTTCTCCCCAGGGCTGGGATTTTAGGCATGTTGCCACTATGTCAGACATATTTTTCTTTTTTATCAATAATGTCATTCAGTTTGGATTACAGGCTTATCTTCCAAAAGGTAGAGAGCTTGGTAGCCCAGTTTTATCTTCCTTAACATTCTTAGACCTAAATTCTGTAGTTATGGGGTCAGGAAACCGGGCTCTTCTTATCTTCCTTTTTAATTTTATGTGTTTGAGTGTATTGTCTGTATGTATACAAGTGCACCCATGTCATACAATGCCCGTGGAGGTCAGAAGAGGGCATCAGATCCTCTGAAACTGGAGTTACAGACAATTGTTAGCTGTCATATGTATGCTGGGATTTGAACCTAGATCTTCTGTAAGAGCAGTCAGTGCTCTTAACCACTGAGCCGTCAATCCAGGCCTGATCTTCCTTTTTAAAGTCAACAGTGTTTTAAAGTATAAGAAAAAAATTATAAATAAAGCTATCTTATTTTAGAACAAAGCATTATCCTACTATAAGATGATAATACTTTTTGGAAAAAAAAAGATAGATTAGAAAGTTTTAAAATTAAAATAATTATCTCAAAACATGATGTGAGTGTGTTCTTCTTTTTGTTTAAATATAAGTACAAGGGAACCACTGGGATTTTGAAATAATTTGTTCAAAGATGAGATCATAAAGAATGGCCGATATAACCAATGACATCTAGCAAAAGCAAAGAGACATACTCATGAAAATTTGGTTAATCTTTGAAGGCTATGACCTTAGAAAATACAAGATTACACATAACCATCAGAAACAGTTTGTGCAGCCACTGAAAACCTCCACCACACACTGTAACAAAAAAAGGGGTACAGAAAAGTCTTAATCAGATGAGTCTGTCGGCCATTTTCTTAATTTCTAATTTATGCAGGAGGACCCAGGCTACTGTGAGTCTTATCATCCCTGGTGGCCCTGGCCTGTAAAGGAAAATTAGCTGAGCAAGAAAAGGGTATAAACCAGTAAGTAGAACTCATCCATGGTCTTTGCTTCAGTTCCTGGCTCCAGGTTCCTGCCTTTAGCTTCTGCCAAGGCTTCCCTTGATAGTGGGTTATAATGTTTAGGCTTAAATAAACCCTTTCTTTTCCTATATTTTTTCTTCGTGGTTTTTATCACAGCAACAGAAATCAAAAAGTAAGAGCTTCTCAATGATATGAGGGTGTTCTTTGCTTCTGGAGCTCTGGAAGGATCAGCAGGCATCCTTACCATACTCCGTGTGCTAGTGACTTAATGGATATTTATCACATCTCTTAGGATTAATGTTAGTGAAATATGCTTGACCACACCTACCACTATTTTACCTGTCTGTTCAGCTCCAGGCTGTAAGCCAATCAACCCTCAGACTCCATAGTCATATTCCCTCCTCCTGGGGCGCTATTACCAGGCTTGCATCCCCTGCGGTTGGTTCTCTGTGTACTTCTGTATCTCCTGGGCTCATCACACAGTCTGTGTATCTTCCTCTAGATATTGGAGCTTTTTGGACTTCCATGTCTAAATCCACAGAGTGCTGTGTTTGTGCTCACAATTCTACCTAATTTATTATTTTCGGATACCATCTGTGCTTTCCTTGCCTGGTGGATAATGACTCAGCTCTCTCACACACTCCCACTTCACCCACCAGCCTTTCCAGTTTGTACTCATAATTAATTTTTAGTTAAAACAATGGTGTTTACATGGTTCTGATTATGTAAATATTGCTCACTGCAGAGACAAGTAATGTATAAGAATCTATTTCCTCTATAATTTTTCCTGCAATTACCAAAAATGCCTTAATTTTTCACATGTGTACTATACTATAAATATATATTAT
>NW_008338999.1:4692148-4699863 GCF_000622305.1 Nannospalax galili
GGTCTTTTCTTTTTTGGTCTTTTTGACCTGTAGCCATAGCTAGCCTGGAACTAGCTATGTAGACGAGGTTGGCCTTGCACTCACAGAGATCCACCTGCCTCTGCCTCCCGAGTGCTGGGATTAAAGGCATGTGCCACCATACCCGACCCTCAAATCTGTATTTTTAATTGTTACCAATACTATGTTTATAGCACTGCTGTCATCCTGGCTTCCCTTTCTCTTTATTCTACTTTGAACTTTTGCTTTGTGGATTTAATTTTTTGTTGTTGTTGTTGTTGCTGTTGTTGTTTTTTTAAGGGAGAAAGGGTTTCTTGGCTTACAGTTCTAGGTTACAGTCCATTCCTGTGGGGAAGTCAAGGCAGGAACTGGAGCAGTTAGTCTCATGACCTCCACAGTCAAGAGCTAAATGAGAAGCAGCACCTCCTTGCTTTCTTGCTTCTCCTGCTCAGCTCGCTTTGCTCAGTCTTATTCCGTTCAGGACCCAACCTACAAAGTGGTTCTACCCACATTCAAGGTGGATCTTCCCACTCTGATTAACAATCAGGACAATCCTTCACAGACATGCACACATAACAACCTTATCTAGGTAATTCCTCAACTGAAACTCCCTTCTCAGGTGATTCTAGTTTGTGAAGCTGACATTTAAAAGCAACCATCACATTGGGCTTTTAGAATAAGAAGCATTCAGGAAAGCATTTATCCTCCAACGTTCATAACAGAATTGTTCACAATGACTGAAAGGTGGAATCACCCCAAGAGTCTATCCATACTTGAGCAAGAAATGAAAGCATTCAGAAGGCTCCATCTTCAAGGCTTCCAAGACTGTGGAGGTGTGTTTTCTGAGGTTTCCTGGGTTTTGTCTCTCGCATCCTCTACATCTGTCTAATTTAGACTTTCCCTTTCTCCTCTTGCATCCCAGTGTGTGTGTGTATGTGTGGAGGCCAGAGGAAAACCTTAATTGTCGCTTTATTAGGTGCTGTCTGCTTTGTATTATGAGACAGGATCTCTCAGTGACCTGAAGCTCACCAGCATGTCCCAGGGGTCCACCTGTCTTCTTCTCTCCACATCTCCCATGCTGAGATAACATGTATATGGCACTATGTCTGTTTTTTTTATTATTTTTTATTGTTTTTATTTTTATGTGTATGCATGTGTTGCCTGTGTATAAGTGCACCTGTGTCGTGCAATGCCCACAGAGGACAGAAGAGGCTGTCGGAGTCCCTGGGATTGGAGTTATGGATGGTTACGGTTGTTAGCTGCCATGTAGGTGCTGGGATTTGAACCTGAGTCTTCCGCAAGAACAACCAGTGTTATTAACCACTGAGCCATCCCTCCAGCCCCTGGCTTTTTCTTTTTAACACCGGCTGTAGGGAATCAAACTCATCATGCTTGTAAAGTAAGCACTTTAATGAATGATCTCTCTTCCCAGATAGCCAGTGGTGAGTTTTGACAGGGCGGCAAGCCAGATTGCTCTAGTCCCTTCAGATCTTGCAGCTATAGTCCCTTGACCTCACCTGCTGATGGAGGACAAGAACCTTCTCATCTGTACCTCCTGGCATCCAGTGCAGATCTATTGGCTACCTGGGGTTCTCCTGTTCTTGGGTCCCATATGTACATACTACTTCTTTTTTTAAATTATTTATTTAATAACCACATACTTAGAAGAAGCATTTCATTACAACAGCATTGACATATTCAATAACATTTTCCCGAGCTAAGATGCATCTCTTTCAAAACTGGCTGTAAATTTTTACATTTATGGTTGAATTATTACAGTTATACAATATTGTACTCAGTATAAACCCTATAAGATATAAAATTAAATGAGGTTTTAACCTTTAAAAAGATCTCCATTTCATTATTAAAATACAGTTTCATGCAGAAAAATTCATTTTTAATGCAATTGACATTAAGATGTTTGCACATGTGTTTCTAATCTCTATATATCTGATTATTACTAGTCACAGTTGGTTAGTTTCTGAGCTCCTTAGCATCTGAGCATGGGTATAAAGTCGTCAGGTAGATTTCAATGGTAATGTTTTTCACATATAATTATTAAGGAGCAAATTTTTGTGTTTTGAAGAATATTTTTTAAAACCATTATTATTTTTTTAATTTTTACTGACTACGTGATTAGAAGAAGCATTTCACTACAGCTTTAACATATTCAGTAACACACTCCAGAGCAAGAGTACATCTCTTTCACAAGTGTGTGCCAATTTCTAGGTTAACACTTGAGTTAATACAGTTATATAATATTGAACTCAGTATAAGCCCTGTAAGACATAATATTGAATGAGTTTTTAACCTTTAAAAAAGATCTCCATTTGGATTTCATATTTTATATCTTCTTGGTGAAAGAGAAATTTGGCAGATTCATGTGGACACTTAGGAAGCTTTCTAAGAAAATGTGCACAGGAAGTAGATATACTGAGTGAAAACATGTCCCAAACCCCTTAATTCCAGTCTGATTCTGTTGTTTATGTGGAGGTCAGGAGGAAGGAATACTAAAGATGTCTCTTTCTGATACTAAGATTTCACTGATTCCTTTGTCAGTTTTGAAATCTCATCTTCTCTCTTCTCTATGCCTGCTGTCCCTAGGTTCTGAACAACTTTCATTCAGCTTAAGGATGTTGATCACTTATGAGACAGTGATCAGGAACAGAGTAGAACTTTCTGTATGAGTCTCTGTTATGCAGGACACCCATGATTTCCCATTGTACACTCCAGCCTTAATCCTACCTGATACTCTTTAAGTCTCCTCATCTGACTCTATGCTATAGCTCCCTCCACCCCACAGTGCCCTCTACCCTGTAGAACCCTCTACCCTGTAGCTCTCTCTACCCTCAGTAAGCAATAATTATTTATGTATCTACTGTCTTCTAAAATATTTCTTTTGGAGTAGTTTGCTTGTTTTTGAAATCTCTGTTTTTGTGAGATGATGGTTTAATTTAGTTTTTAATTTCCTTATTATTTGAAATTTGAAAGAGAGAAAAGATAGATCCATTTGGCCATTCTATTATCTTTCCTAAGATTCTTTAGTCTTGAAAAACAATTTCATAGTGGGCAAGATGGTTTAGGAGGTAATGGCACTTACTACCAAGCCTGATTACCTGAGTTTAACTTTCTGGACCCACACAGAAGAAGGAGATGGCAGACTGGCTCTCGACATTGCCTTCTGCCCTCCACACATGCTCTGTGGTGCTCAGGGATGCACACATACAGACATAAAATAATAAATAAAAGTAATAAAAGTACAAAGTAGTAAAATTTTCAGATGTATATTTTATATGTAGGTTAAATGCAAGGTGATGAATCTTCCAAACTTCCCTAGAACTAAGGAATTTCCCAGGATGTGGAATTTTGAGTGTGAAAAAAAATCAAGTCCCAAGCAAGCCAGAAGTTTGATCACCTGAGAATCAGATTTCTCTTGTGGCATACTTAACAATAATCTTTTTATCCACCCTTCAAAATGAGAAGAAGCTCTGTGATGAAAAAGTTTCCCATGGGCTTCTAGTATTACTCTTGGATGTTCTGGGGCTGATAATGTGCATTTGTACTATGTCAGAAACTTCAGAGAGAAAATGGCATGTATCAAAATAATTAGTGATTTAGATTTTTTGTTTATTTGTTTTTCTTTGTTTGTTAATCTGCGAAAGCACATAAATTGAGTAAAGGCACATAACCTAGGAATCCTCTATGTCGCTATGGCAGATTTGTTTCCTTGGATGTTCTGTTAGTTGTTCATATGTAAGTATGTTTGTGTACATGTGTGCATCCTAAAAATGCACTCATATTTTTTTTAAATCCCATAAATTCTGGATTTTGGTATTGCATCATCAGATTGGAACTTTAAATGAAACAGAAGACACCTTCTATCTCATAAAGTGTATCAATTTTTTAAGGATTTCTTTACTCTGCAGAGAAACAAGCCTGACATTAAAGTCATAAGAACTGGTACTGAAACTATACTTGAAGTTTAGGAGCTTGATGGGGCCTTAAAATGGAGTGAAAGGACAGAATTTGCCCCAATTATTTTTAAGAAACACCCAAAGGAAAACTTGGGCCGGAAAATAGCTCTTTATGCTGAGCCAACATGGGTGAGGTTGCCAAAGGACCTGGACAGGGAACGACTCTGATTCTTGATTCAGTGAGCAGATATAGTGTGGTGTGAACAGATTAGGTTTGTGTGTGTGTATGTGCATGTGTTCATGTATGTGTGTTTGTGTGTGTGTGCATGCCCACGCATGTGTGTGTGTGTGTGTGTATTCACAAGTTTAGTTAATATATGTAACTCAATCTCATAATGCTGGTAGAAAAAAAATGGTATTTCTTCTGTTGAACAGGGTAATCAATGATGACCATGATAATGATGGTGACAACAGCGATAATAGCAAGAACACATCTGGTTGCACATGCTTTTTGTGCTGCCTAATTTAAATTAAGTAATGTAGCCCTCATAACATTACGAGACAGCTAATGCAATTTCTTCTATGTTCCCTATTCTCTCTTTTTCCTTTATTTCTTCACATCTCTCCCTTCCCTTCCTCTGCCCTCTCTTCCTCTCCTTCATGTCCTCTCCTTCCCTTATTCTCCCTTCCATTCGTCTCCTTCCTTTCCTCCACCTTTCTACCTTAACACCCCATCTGCACCTCCCATAGCCCCCCACCCACCGAACTTCATGCATTCTGCCATATATATTAAATCCTATTGAGTCAGGTTTGTATACTCAGATGACCCTCAGACTATCCAGAGTCTCGCCCTTCAAAAAAGATCACTGAGCAGTAATCAGCTGCAGGTAGGTCCCCCTCCTCCTTTTCCCATTCCAAGCCTCTGGGAACAACACTTTTTAAACCATAAAGTGATTTATTGGGCTGGAGAGATGGCTCAGTGGTTAAAAGCACTGGCTACTCCTGCAGAGGACCTGGATTCAGTTCCCAGCACCCCCATGGTGACTAATAACCATCCATGACTCCAGGGGAAGGTGATACCCTCTTCTGACTTGCACGGGCACTGCAAGATACGGGAGCACTTACATACTTGCAGGAAATACACTCATAAACATAAAATAAAATAATTAATTAAAGAAAATAAAAATACATTTTTTCTTTTTAAAAATATACTTTATTATTTTATTTTATTTTTAATTATTTATTCCATTATCTTTGTGTGGCATGTGAGTACTGGGCCCACAGAACCCCGAGGTACCCACAGAGCTGGAATTACAATTGGTTGTGAGCCATCCAATGTGGCTTAAATTTTCTTACCAGTGTGGTTGGTGGGAACTGAACTCAGGTCCTCTGGAAGAACAGCTAGAGTTCCAATGGCCCATCTCTTAAGCCCCTTTTAATGCTACTAACACTTAGATGTTTGCACATGCATCTCTAATCTCTATGTATCTCATTATTACTAGTTATAGTCAGTTACTTTCTGAGATCCTTGGCACCTAAGCATACATATAAAATCATCAGGTAGCTTTCAATGGTAATTTTTTCACCTCTACTAATTAACATGAAGCAAATTTTTATGCTCCTTCCTTGAATATAACTCATAATAATTCAACTGTAAGCCTAAAAATTTGCAGCCAATTTTGAAAGAGATGCATCTTAGATCAAAAAAATTATTGAATATGTCAATGCTGTTGTAATGCTTCTTCCAAGTATGTCGTTATTAATAAATAATTTTTTAAAAATTGTTTATTTTTGTGTGTTTTTCATATGGAATATCCCAAACAATTTTATTCATCTATATATCCATATCCCAAATGGCACCCTCCCATACCCCCTCCCACTGAAGCCATATATTCTGTCATCCCTGTTATTGTCCATCGTGTTGTTGGTGCCCCCAGCCATTCCCCAGTGCTTGTCCATCTGCTGAATCTAGTCAGCCTATCTAGATTTCCTTGTGTTAGGAAGATCAACTCTTCCTCATCTAACAGCAATTAGTGGCCAACATTCCTTTAGATAAGATTGGGGTCTACTGTTCATTTTTCTAGTTCTGTGCTGGGTTACTGTCTGGGAGTCTCTTTGGCCACCCTGACCAACAACTCGAAGAAAGGAATCTCCTGTCCTGCATTGTTTCTTGTTATGTAGCCTTTAGCTATGCACATGGACTCTTTAAAAATTATACTGGTCCCTTTAATCTTTGGTTATATTTCACTTTTGGGTGTTTAAGGCCATACAGTTGGGCCAGATAAACCAATTTATTTTTACTCTTAAGGTCGTTTGAGGATCTGTTCCTCAGGGGTCACATTGGCTTGGAAGGAGCCCCTCCTTTCTTTTACCAGTTCCATCTATGTGAAGATATGTCAAAGGTCCTGCTCGACTGTGGCTGGCTTCACTTGGAAGCATGGAAGAAATAGTTCCACTGTGTTGACCCTCCTCTTTGTAGGCTAGACACTGGTTTAAGTCCATTTGGTGGTGTCTCCATTGCCTCCTTGATCAAGAGGACAGGTGACTCACCACAGTTACAGGACATTTTAAGAGATGATCATAGTCCCCTGGAACTTAGTCCATCTAGGAGGACAAGGGGAAAAAACTGTCCTTTATGTCCCTCTGACCAAATGAGTATAGGCCTCAAAGTATGGCTGTTAAACATCCAAGAAGAATAATTCCACCAGTCTGGTACTTTTAATTTGTGCCATGTAGATAAAGCTTGGGCAAAGACCAAACATTCTCAGATAAACCTTGCCTAGACATATATTCCGTGAGCTAGTTGTAGGTATAATTTATCAGTAGGTTGTTCAATTAATATGGTTCCCTCTATTTTTTTAAAACTAGCTAGGCATTATTTATCTCTCGCATTGTCTAACCCTTCCACCATGGTTTCCCCATTTAAAGTTCCACATTTCCCCCCTTTCTCCATTATTAATTCCCTTTTCCTATGGTCCAACCTCTCTTGAGCTCCATCTTTCCCTTTATCTCCAAGATTCCTTGTATAACCCTCCCTCCTCCCTCCCCTTAAAAATAACACCATTTTTATCCATATCTCCCTTATGAATGCCTGTGTCCTTCTGTTCTTTTTCAGATTCTTTCTTTTCCTTTAAATCTCTGGTTCCTTTTCATTATCCTGGTTCCTGTAGTTACATCTGGATACACACTCACTTATAAGGATTTGGACTAGGAGCCACATATGAGGGAGAACATACATCATTTATTATTTTTTTCTGAGTCTCTGTTACTTCACTTAATATAACAGTTTCTACTTCCATCCATTTACCTGAAAAATTTCATGATTTCATCTTTTTTTACTACTGCGTAAAACTCCATCATATAAAGGAACCACATTTTCATTATCCACTCGTCAACTGAGGGACACTTAGGCACTTAGGTTGCTTCCATCTCTTAGCTATTGTGAAAAGAGCAGCAACAAACATGGATATACAAGTGTCTCTGCAATAGGATGAGTTCTTTGGGTATATGCCAAGGGGTGGTATAGCTGGGTCAAATGGTAGGTTCATTTGTAGTTTTTTAAGAGTTCTCCATACTGCTTTCCATAGGGGTTGAACAAGTTTTCAATCCAACCAGCAGTGGATGAGTGTGCCCCTTTTCTCAGTCTGACTGGGTAAGATGAAATCATAAAGTTGTTTTTAATTTGCATTTCCCCAATTACTAATGATATAGAAC
Organism: Nannospalax galili; assembly: GCF_000622305.1. NCBI lineage: Eukaryota > Metazoa > Chordata > Mammalia > Rodentia > Spalacidae > Nannospalax > Nannospalax galili. The sequence goes on from NW_008338999.1 coordinate 4,699,774, forward strand.
ACCTTTTAGGATGCTTCTTAGCCATCTTTATTTCTTCTTTTGAGAACTCTCTGTTCAGCTCCTTGGCCCATCTTTTTATTGGGTTACATC
>NW_008338999.1:4699946-4725342 GCF_000622305.1 Nannospalax galili
CTGGTGAAGATTTTCTCCTACTCTGTCAGTTTTCTCTTCACTTCCTTGGTTGCTTCTTTTGATATACAGAAGCTTTTTTGTTTAATGACATCCTGTTTGTTGATTCTTCACCTTGTTTCCTGAGTAATTGATGTCTGGTTTAGAAAGTCTTTTCCTACATGTATATCTTGTGGGTTATTGCCAATGTTTTCTTCTAATAGTTTCAGAGTTTCAGGCTTCATGTTGAGGTCTTTGATCCATTTGGAGTTGACTTTTGTACAAAATGAAAGATAGGGGTTTACTTTCATTCTTCTACAAGTAGAGACCCAGCTTTGCTAGCACCATTTGCTGAACATGATGTCTTTCCTTCAGTGAATGTTCTTGGCCCCTTTTTCAAATATCAGGGCGCTTAAATTGGATGTACTCATATTTGGGTCTTCAGTTTTGTTCCATTCATCTACAGGTCTATTTTTGTGCCAGTACCATGCTGTTTTTATGACTATAGCGCTGTAATACTGTTTAAAATCTGGTATAGTAATGCCCATAGCATTGCTCTTAGTGCTCAGGGTTGCTCTGACTATCTGAGGTCTTTGTGCTACCATATGAATTTTAGGAAGTTTTTTATCCCACTTCTATGGAGAATTTCATGGGAATTTTGATTAGCATTGCATTGAATCTATAAATGGCTTTTGGTAGGATGGTCATTTTCACAATATTAATTCTTCAAGTCCATGAGCACAGGAAGTCCTTTCATCTTCTGATGTCTTCTTCAATCATTTTCTTTAAATATTTAAAATTTTCCTTGTAGACCTCTTTAATATATTTGGTCAATTTTATTCTGAGATTTTTTTTTTTTGCAGCTGTTGTGGAAGGGAGTGTTCCCATGTACTTTTTCTCTGATTGTTTGTTATTGGTATATAGAAAGGCTACAGACTTTTGTAGATTAATTTTATAACCTGCCACTTTATTAAAATTGTTAATCATTACTAGTTTTCGGGTGGAATTTTTGGCATCTCTTAGATATAATATTATACCATCTGCACAAAAGGATAATTTAATCTCTTTTCCAATTATTACTCCTTTAATTTTCTTCACTTGTCTTTTTGCTCTTTCAAGAGTTTCAAGCACTATGTTAAAAAGGAATGGAGATAGTGGACAGCATTGTCTGGTTCCCAATTTCAATGGTAATGCTTCCAGTTTTTCTCCATTTATAATGATGTTGGCTGTGGACTTGTTGTATATGGCTTTAATTATGTTGAGGTATGTTCCCTCCAGTCCAATTCTCTCTAGGACTTTGAACATATATGCATGTTAAACTTTGTCAAAGGCCTTCTTTGCATCTATTGAGATGACCAAGGGGTTCTTGTCTTTGAGTCCATTTATATGATTTATGACACTTATTGACTTATGTATATTGAACCATCCCTGCATCTCTGGAATAAAGATGACTTGATCATGGTGGATGTTGCTTTTAATATGTGTTTGTATGCAGTTTGCATGTATTTTGTGAGAATTTTTGCATCTATGTTCATTAAAGATATGTAGGTCTATAGTTTTCCTTTTTGGTTGTATCTTTACCGGGCTTTGGTATTAGAGTAATTCTGACTTCACAGAAGGAATTTGGAAGTTCTCCCTCCATTTCTATCTTTTTAAATAAATTACGTAGCATTGGATGTAGATCTTCGTTAAACGTCTGGTAGAATTCTGCTGCAAATTCATATTGTCCTGGGCTTTTTTTAGTCGGGAGGTTTTGTATTACTGTTTCAATTTCCTTATGTGCTGTGGGTCTGTTTAAGCTGTTGATCTCTTCTTGGTTTAGTTTTGGTGGTTCCCATGCTTTTAGATACCCATCCATTTCTTTTAGGTTTTCAAATTTAGTGGCACATTGGTTTTTAAAGTATTCCCTTATAATGTTCTGGATCTTTTTGGTGTCTTTTTTGATGTTTCCCCTTTCATCTCTGATTTTGTTGATTTGGCAGTGCTCTTTCTTTCTGTTAACTGGGCTAGCAGTCTGTCAATCTTGTTTATCTTTTCAAAGAACTAGGTCTTGGATTCATTAATTCTTTATATTGTTTTCTTTGCTTCTATTTTGTTAATTTCTTCTCTGATTTCTGTTATTTCTTCTTGTCTGCTGGGTTTGGGTTTCATTTGTTGTTGCTTTTCAAGTGTCTTGAGTTGCAATATTTAGTCATTTATTTGTATTCTTTCTGATTTTTTTAAATGTAGGCACTTAGAGCTATAAACTTCCCTCTAAGGACTGCTTTCAATGTGTCCCAGAGGGTTTTTTTTGTCTTGAATTGTCCTTTTAATTTAGTGCTAGGAATACTTTTATTTCTTTCTTAATTTCTCCTTTGATTCATTCATCATTCAGGAGTGTGTTGTTTAATCTCCATGTGTTCATGTAGTTACTAAGGTTTCTTCTGGTGTTGATTTTAAGCTTTATTGCATTGTGGTCTGATAGAATGCATGGAATTATCTCAATCTTCTTATATTTGTTGAGGTTTGTTTTGTGCCCCAGTATATGGTAAGTTTTGGAGAAAGTTCCATGGGGCACTGAATAGAAAGTGTATTCTTTGGTGCTTGGGTAGAATATTTGGTAGATGTCTATTAGGCTGTCCCCAAGGTGATTAGTTCTTCCAAAGGTCTGGGCTTGCCTCAAAGGAGGGACTACTAGGGGGCTGCTGGGAGCCATCTTGGGACAGAAGCCTTGAGCCAAGAGCAATCTGCCTGGCAGTGGGTGTGGAGAGAGAGATGGCCCTGGCACTTCACCCTCGTGGATGCGAGAGGGGGCATTTACCGACCTGGGACAAAGCTGCAGGTCCAAGATGCTTGGGCTAAAGTTAATGGACACTAGGGGTGGGACCTCGAGAGCATCTGATGTGGCAGTGCACAAGAGTGCTTGTCTCTGTGTAAGGTCCCCAATTTACTCCCTCCCTACCCAAGGGCATAAACCATAATAAACTCACATAAAATTATATTATATGGTTTGTCTAATTGCTCAAGAGACCTGGAGAGAACTCCGGCGACATAGGCCCATTTGATGTATCGTATTGTTTAATTCAGATGTCTCTCTGTTAATTCTCTGATTTGTTGACCTATCTAATGGAGACAATGGGGTACTGAAGTCCCCTACTATTAAGGAGGTGGGATTACTCAGAATGAAGTGGCCCTCTTATCTCTTCTAATTAGATTTAAAGTCTAATTTGTCAGATATTAGAATTGCAATGCCTGCTTTTTTCTTAGTACCATTTGCTTGGTATATTTCTTCCATCCTTTCACCTTAAGGTAGTGCCTTGTTTTTGCAGACAACAAAAAGATGGGTTTTGTTTCTTAATCCATTCACCTAGTCTGTGTCTTTTGACTGGGGAGTTCAGTCCATTGATATTTAAAATTACTAATGAAAGATGTGTATTGATACCTGTCATTTTTATTTCTGTTCCCATTCTTGGTGTAGCTGTGCATTTCCATAGTTATACCTTCATTAAGTTTCTTTCTGTAACCCCTTGGATATAGTTGTTCCTTTCTTCAGCTCTTTGTATTGCTTCAAGAACTCTCTGAAGGGCTGATTTTGTGGACATGAATTACTTCAGCCTATTTATGTCATGGAAGATTTTTCATTCCCCTTTGACTATAATAGATATTTTAGCTGGGTAAAGCAATGTGGTTTGGCAATTGTGGTCCTTTGGAACTGGGAATACTTTGGTCCAGGCTCTTATGGCTTTCATAATTTGCACTGAAAAGTCAGCTGTAATTCTGATGGGTTTTCCTTCATATGTGACTTGTTTTTCTTTTGCAGCTTTCAGTATTTTCGTTGTTCTATATGTTTAGTGTTTTTACTATGACACGCCATGGAGAGTTTCTTTTCTGGTCCTGTCTCTTTGGTGTTCTGTATGCTTCTTGTATTTGTATGGGCATGTCTTTCTTTAATTTTGGGAAATTTTCTTCTATAGTCCTGTTGAAGATCTGGTCCATACCATTATCCTGAGATTCTTCCCCTTCTTGTATGCCTAGGATTCATTAGTTTGGTCTTTTTATAGTGTCACACAATTCCTGCATATTCCATTCTGTGTTTTCTTAAATTTTTCATAATCTTTACTTGTGTGTCTAGTTCATCCACTTTATCTTCCAGTCTTGATACTCTGTCTTCCATTTCATTCATCCTATTGGCGAGGCTTTCTCCTGTCATTTTTAATTGGCTTACTGAGTGTTTCACTTCTTTCAGCATTATAGTCTGATTATTCTTCAATATTTCTAACTCCCTTCTGAATTCATTCAGAAGTTTATCCTATCTTCTTTCAGTTCTTTGATTTCTTTGTGTATACTTTAAATTCACTGAATCCTTTTATCATATTTATAATTGTTCTCTTGAATTCCATGTCCTGGGTTACCTCTAGGGGGTTCTCATTGTACTCCTCTAGAGGACTGTTCATACTTGTTGGGATATATTATTTTCGTTTTTCATGTTATTATTTTTTCTCTGTGACTTTGACATGTGGATTTCTTCTGTAGTTTCTGATTCTTCTGTGAGACTCAAGCCTTCCTTTGTTGAGCTTAGGTCTGCTTCTTTTTGTAAGCCTTGTGTGCCTTTGTGGTTTACTTGTTGGGCATGGAAAGCTGGTTGGTCTAGGCTTCAGGTTTTCTCTTTTGATTTTATATTGGAGTGGCCAAATTGCTTTGTCTTGCTGCTCAGGAGTCCCACAGAGGCCCAAATTGGAAGAGGATCAGATGCTCCCAGGCTTTCTCCTAAGGTCTGGATCACTCCAGGAAAAATGCTGGGCTTGGGAATTGGGGGCTGGGCTGGGCTGGGAACAGGACCCAGGAAAGATGCTGGCCCCAGGAAGTTGGTGGCTGTTCCACCCAGTGATACAAAGGGAGGTGGGGGCAAGAAGAGGCCTGAGGGCTCCTAGGGACTACAGGGAGGAATTGGGTTGGTCTGGATACAAAAGATCAGGGAGCAGTGGGGATTCTGGGATAAGAAGTCAGTACAGGGGTCTGGGGTGCCAAGATAAGAAATGGGCTAGTACCCAAGCTAGGAGAAGTGATGGGGTGGGAGAGCTGGGAGGGTGAATGAGGGTGGGAGATTCAAGGCACAGTGGGCACCACCAAACTTACCCAGGAAATTTGCTGGCTCCAGGAAGCCAAAATAGATTTATTTTAAAACATTTTCTGTTCTACATATAATCTTACTTTGAAGACTAAAACAAATATATATTAATGAGATGGATATCCTTGTTCATTTTTACATAAAGAATGAAATTTGATAACATAGGACTCAGAATATCCTTGGGGTTTTTCAGAGATGATCAGTTATTGGTTTCATACTACTCAATGCTGATAATGCCACTTCCCATAAATGAGTAGCACAAAGCATCCAAAGGGTTATTTAAGAAATTATTGGAAATTCTGTCCTAATCCTAAGTCAAAATTCACTCTTTAAAATTTTTATTGATTGAAGTATTTCATAAAATGCAATTCGGACTCCTCCCATCTCCACCCTCAACACCCCATCTTCATGTCCTCTATTAGCAAATAAAAAAAAAAACCTTCCATCTTACACAATATATCTGAACTGGGTTACAGACACATCATATCATATTAGAATTTTAGAGTTCTATAATTCTTACACACAGATGGGCCACTCCCTTTCCTTTGTGTGTTGTTTTGGGTCAGAATATGACCAGATTTCTTGGGATGAAATTTTCACACTTGTTTTCTGTTTCATCTCTTAAACGCTGCTTAGGATTGTCAGGTAGGGATTTCTCTCTTCTTCAGTGGTCAGAAACATTGGTTTCTCTTCAAAGTCAGGGCCCTGAACTGAGGCAAGGGGGACCAGGTGACGGGCACAGTCAGGAGGTAGTTGTAAACATCCCAATGTGCCACACCCTGGAGCACATTTCTTGCCAGAGGCTGAGCCTTCAAGCAGCCACTACCCAGGGTATCAGAGACCAGCCTGGTTATTATCATCATGCAGTAGCTTCCAAGACCTGGATGCAGTGCTCAGCAGCAACAGGAACTTGAGAAATCTACAGAGTTCAGAAAATAAACTAGAGGACATGGACGTAAAGATTCTGTGTGAAGCTGTGAATGTGCCCAACTGCCACACAGACCATCTTGGTTTGGGGGCCTGTGAGTTAACTGGTGCCTGCTGTGAGTACCTAGCTTCTGCTTTTACCCACAGTAAAACCCTGTGGGGAATTAACGGATTGGAAAATGCTTTGGACCACAGTCGGCTGATTGTGCTGAGTGACACCGTGTTAACAGCCAAAATGTAACCTGCATGCACTTGGGCTGTGACTAACTGACTTTATCTCTTTCTTATGTATACTTTTATTAAATTTTTGTGTATTTCATACAATAAATCTTATCATATTTAGACCCCCTCCCCCATCTGCACCCTCTATAGCCTCCCACCAGTTTCATGCATTCTTTCATATATGTTAAGGCCTATTGGGTCAAGCTTTTGTGCTCAGTGCAAGTTCATCCACTGGGGTCTAGTCAGACAATCTAGAGTCATTCATTTAAAAAGATCAACTATCTCTCACCCAGCAGTGATCAGTTGCCTATAGTTCCTCAGCTAAGGTTGGGGCCTATTGCCAGTTTCCCTAGTTCTGTGCTGGGTTTCTGTCTGATTGAGTTATTGTGGGTCTTGTGCAGGGTCCCCCATTGCTGCAAGTTCCTTTGATGAAAGTTAACTCCAAATGGATCAAAGTTCTCAATATAAAACCTGAAAATCTGAAACCATTAGAAAACATAGGCAGTAGCCTACAAGATATACATGCATGAAAGGACTTTCTAAATCGGACATCAGTTGCTCAGGAATAAAGGTCAACAACTGACAAGTGGGACCTCATTAATGTGGAAAAAAAAAAAAGAAAAAGAAAAAAACTCTTCTGGACAGCAAAGGAAACAACCAAGGAAGTGAAGCGGAAATCCTCAGGTTAAGAGAAAATCCTTATGGGTTACATATCTGACAGGGCTTTAAAATACCTTTTCTAAGTGCCCATTTTCTCTGAATACCTGTTGTCCTGTTCTAGAGCTGTGTATAAAGCTTTGTTTTACTCTTAATAACAGATCATACGTAGATTCTTATTTATTCCTCCTACCCTATGTATCAATGATTCTCAGACCATACTTCCAACAGAATACACGATTCAAATCCCCTAAACCTTAGCTGACCTAACTTAGCTAACTCACTGCTAGATGACAGTTGAACTGAAGATTAACTGAGCCTGTGAGTCTTAACTGATAGATGTTCCTTCCCTATTAAAATGAATAAAAGAGAGAGAAAGTGAAATCATTTCAGTGTTTTGGGGGCCTCTATTAAAATAAGAATTGTTCCTCATATGATAGCTAGGAACTTATACCTCAGTTGTGAAATAAATATTCCAGAGTGCTTTGTTTGGGGGTTGCTGTGAAGCTGGTAAATTTCAAGCTATTGTCTTATTTACCTGGGCTTAAATCTCTAGTCTAGTCTAATTTTAAACTGAAAACTATTCATAACTAAAAGCAAGATAGGTTCATATTAGTAATAATATGCCTTTAATAAGATTAATATAAACCTATATTAAAAGTACATTCTCAAGTCAGTCTGTGGCATGTTAAGAAAGTTTTCTAATTTTACAGTAGTTTTTGGCAGCTGCAAATTACACCTTTAGATTAGGTTAGGTGACGACCAGTAATGGGAGGGAATATAGTTCAGAATGCAAGGGAAAGCTACCTTAAGTGATAACCTCTGCAAAGAAGTCTCTTCCTGTGTTTTAAAAGGGATTTCCAGCATATTGAGGAGTTTGCACCATCCTGTCCACAGATGTAGCAATCACTGTCAGTCACACTCTCCTCAGATTCAAATGACAGGGACGTTTGTAATCACATGTTTGAAAATTTCAGGTCATGGGTGGGTTTATTCTGCATGCACTCAGAGGTACCCTTCTTTGGTATTTCTTTTCGCTCCCAAGGAGCATCTACTAAAATAAACCTCTTTTTTTCTGACAGTTTAGTTCTTATGACTATTCTTAACCTTTGTAATCATAAAAATTAAAAATAATTCTGAAATAGGGAGGGGCTTCGTTAAATTTAGTGTTAATGGAAATAAGAAAGTTAAATTTTATGGAAATTGATTTAGGTTGCACTGTAATAAGGTGAGGATTAAAATCCAGAATGGCTTATTTCCCATTTGTTATATCTACACTAACTCTGACTCTAGAATGTTTGGGGCATTCCAAGGGGGTAGCTAAAGAAAGTTGATGCTTGATTTAGAAAGAGCATAAAAATTATTCTGTGCAGATGGATAGACTTTTCTAGAGACCACAAGCCCAACTCATTAAGGGCAGAGACAATAGAAACATTTTGTAAATCAGATTAGAGATGGCCATCAAAACATCACATCTGAGGAGGGAGGGCAGGGCACTGTAATTGGACTTTTGCTGGGTGACAGATTTCAGTATTACACTGGTGCTTGAATTACCACCATAACATTAGAAGCATCTCTAAGGCTCAAGAAAGGGAACCAGCTCCAAACTTCTATTCCAGATGGATTGCTTTGATCACTAATGGGTAGATTTTGGAAGAAGACACTATGTATCGAGGAAATGTGAGGCATATTAATTTGGTAATCACAACCCAATAATCCAAACCCATCAAGGGTCTGCAGATCCCTAGGCTCAAAAGACACTGGAACAACTGCCATCTACTGATTCTGGTACCAATGACTGCTAGAGTGCATTCTCAACATATCACTGTCAGTCTCCAGGAATTGAACACGTAGTACCCTGTACTCAGGCCTTACCTTTGGATTACCTGCATAGAGGAAGGACAGGTGGCAGTGATGACACCCAAATGACTCCTTAACTCCACATCATCAACCATAAAAAACACATGCAAAATCACTCCAAGTTCTTGTGAACAAATGACCCTGATCTAGAAATGCATAATGACTTTTTCAAAGATGACCGACAAGTAATGATGTGCTCTTCCTTCTGATATTGCATGCCCAAGAACTTGGGCTGTAGATTTCATATCAAATAATCAATTTTATAACACTATTAGCTGTTATCACTTTAAAAAAGAAATTAACCATCTTTAATTGCTTATGACTTGGTTTTTTCAAACTGGCATAATGTGCACCTTGAGGCTCAAAACGCATACCTTCCACAATGCACATAGACCAGGTTCTAGAACAAGCTCTGTGGGGACTCCTTGCCCACACTACCCCAATATGTTTGTGAACTCCATCCAGGTCCAGGTATAACATGATTTTCACAGTGTAGTTGCTTAGCCTAGGGACCTAGAAAAAAAGTTTATCAGATTATCATCCATATGTCTATCATCAGTTTTAGCCAGTGCAGACTACAAAGGCATCTTTCCCTTGACCCATTTTAACATGCTTTGAACCAAATTCTGTAGGAAACAAGGAACTCGGTGGGAAACAAGGAATTGATACATAAAGACTTGGTTTGCATATTCTCTGAATATTGCTATTTCACTCCTTAAACTGTAAATACAGGAGAAATATTTCATAGAAACAGCTCTTTTCATTTCTCAATTCTTTTAAAATATGTTACCTTAGATAAAAAGAACCTGAAATGTGTTGCTTTCTATAAGTAGGATCCAATTCTTCAACTGTGGATCTTCTGAAAAAGTTTTGCTCCTCAGAGGTCATTTCACTGTGACTATTTTTTCTAAGTTATAGATAACAAGAATGAAAGCTTTATAATTACTTACCATCTGTTGACATGTTCTTCCTGAAATGCCTTCCACCCATCCATATTTTAATGTCTTTTTTCTTTCAATCATGTGTAATACCTCAGCCAAATATATTGGTTTATCAGTTATTTTCCCAGCTTCTCTAGGCGGCATTTCTTGTATGAATATTCATTCTTTTTTTTCCCGTCTAGGCCTCCCTTTCATGCTGATGACAGCTCCACAGTTGCTGAAGTGCTAGGTCTATGTTTTATAGGCAGCTCCAAAGTCCCTTGGACTGATGGATCCAAAGTAGAGCGACCCTCCCTGTGAGAGAATCTGAAGACTCAACTACTGCTGTTTCTATACATGGAAATCACAACAGGCATGCCATTTCAAACCTAGCTATAGAAACCTGATGGCTATACCCCAAAGAGAAGTAATGTATAAAGCATTTTCACACACACACACACACACACACACACACACACACACACACACGAGCATATATTGCATGTACTACAGTTCCTAAATACATAAACTGCAATCACTACAAACATGCATTTAAAGCCCAGAAATACTTCTTTATACAACCCGTGTATACAATTACTGCCTCTTAGATTTGCAGGCACAGGGTCAAGGCACAATTGTAAAGATAATTTCAGCTTTTGGTTTCAGCTACCAGCCACCTGCTACCATTTCAGAGCGCAGCCACGAGCTGTGCAGTGGCCAATTGTGGCTGCGTGGTTCCATGGCAGGTTGTGGGGCCCTGGCTACATAATGAGGCACAAGATGAAGTCTCAGCTTTCCAGTTTGCTGCAGAGATGCCAGTCATTCATCAATCCTCAGGGTCTCATTTTTAAGGACAAGTGGATAAATTCAAGGAAACATTTAAATGGATTCTTTTTTCTTTAAAGAAATACAGTCTCTAGCATAGATACACGAATTTGGCAGTGTATTAGAATTGGTATCAAGCAAAACATTGTATTTTAAGGTTTACACCTGACAAAATTTCATTTAAATTTTTCTGAGCCTCAAGTCTTTCAAAAGGAACCTGAGTCTTTGTGTTTCTGCTTGAAAAAAATATGATCTATATTGATTTTCTCCGTCTTTCTTTTATTCTATTAACATTTATGGAACACCTATTGTTTGGTTTCTATCCCATCAGAATAAATGGAAATATATTTGGGAAGACCTTTCAGAGCTAGTGCTTTTCAAATGCTGGTGAAACTACCGTGATCCAACAGTCCTTTTTCATTTTCCCAGAGAAAGAACCAAGGTGAGTGTAGCTCTTCCAGAGCCTTCCAGAAGCCATGACTTTTTCTTTCCAGTATTTTAAATCCGTGTTTAAAAAAATTAAAAGTGTAATATTAGGATTGGCAATGTGTCTAATAAAGTGTTTCTAAATTCAGCTGCACAAATGTGATTCATCAGAAAGGGGGAACGTGCCAATTACCAAGCAGAAGTTATTGCTCATGTACAAAGCACACTCTTCATTGTTTGTGTTTATTGAAAAGAAATCCAAACATCTAATTTTAGGTTTCAGGGAAAAATAAAATGAAACTTAACTTTAAAGTGGGTCAAGTTTTCTGAGTTGCAAAAAGAAAAAAAAATGCAGCTTTTAAAACCCAAGAGGATTAAAACAAAATTAAAACAAATTCGTTCAGAAGTAGTATGTAAATTACCAAACCTACATTAAAAGACTTATATCCTGGTCTTTTATATTTTTGTTTGTTTGGTTGATTAGTATATATTAATCTGCATTACTCTCAAATGTATAAAAGGTAAACTCAGTACTGGCAAAAGACTTGGAATGGAAACCTTAGATTTAGAGAAAGAAGTAGAGGACTATCACCTACACGCTCATGTGGAGGGATAGAGGAAGAAGCTGGAGGGTTTCCAGTGTCAAGAGCCCATCTTGCCTGATTCAGTGTACTCTGGGCGTAGATTTTTCCCTTCACAAAACTGCCTCCAAAGGAAGCAGACCTGAAAATTGGTTTTTACTCATCAGTTCCAAAGCTTTCACCCTGGAAACACTTTTGCCTGGTCTCTCTCTTTGTCCCTGCCAACTCCTTCTCCACACCTCTGGATCAAAATGCAGCAAAGATTTATGTCTTTAACATAAATAGGTCTCAAAACAAAACTCCTTTGCTTCTTTCTGGCTGTGACTATTGATCTACGTGAACTTAAGAGAAAGAAAAAAAAATTCTGTGAGTCTGACAGAATACTACATACTTTTTTTTTTTACATATGTTTCTACTGTGATAGAAATTGCCATTTGCCCAAGTACTTTTTATATAAATGCCCTCAAATTTCTAAGACGGTACAGTATGTTCTACCCACTCTGTGACAGATGGAAGAGACATTTGGAATTGTAAAATGCCTGTATGAAGAGCAGTGCCTTCTAACGTTGGAGTTTTACCTCAAGATAATATAGTTTTCTCTCCTAGGAAGGTGCTGAAAAATAAATCAATTTTTATTGAGCTCCCAAATGTTTATGGCTCTCGTCTTTTTTATTTAGAAGCCTCAGTGCCCTTTCAATGTCCTTTTGTCCCAAGGCACTTTCTGTGGTGTGCTAATAATGTCTTCCTCGATGTTGCTTTAGAGACCTCATTTTGTCTCAAATCTGTCTTCAACCTTGTTATTCTCTTAACATAGCCAACACTTCTTACTGTCTGAAGATGTTTGTATTTGAGTCTCAGATTTACTCCAAACAAAACATGTCAAAATAAATTCACTGTTTCCCTGACTATTCATGCCAGATAGACTATCCGTACTGCTTCTGTCTGCTCACTACGCTAAGTATTAAATGTCATTTATGCACATGATATATACAAATTCATAATTCATCATTGATTAAATCTTGGCCATGTCTAGTATATCACTATTGGATTTCACATGTGTGCATATATATATATATATACATATATATATGAAATGCATATGCATGTATATATTCCAATTTGAATCAAATTCCTTCTGACTTACAATCTCCACCCAGGTTCCCAGTCATGCAGATGTCTTCCTGTATTATATCTGCCCTTTATCTCATCTTTACTGTTACTGGTGTACTTACGGCTCTTACCATTTCAGATCTGGACATAGCAAAATCTCCAGAGTGATCTTCTGGATCCTCAACCCCCACCACCAAGTCTTCATATTAATCTGACATAAAGTTGCCATCCCATCACTATGACCCCCTGAAATATTAGATGATGCTCCTTTAATGAAAAACTCCAAATGCCTTCTCTGCTTATGAAATCTGACTCTTTTCCTTTATAAAATTAATTAATAATTTATTTGTGGGGCTAGAGATACAGCTCAGCAGTTAAGAACACTTGCTGTTCTTCAAAGGACCTGGGTTCAATTTCCCAGCACCCACATGGCAGCTAACAACTGTCTATAACTTCAGCTCCAGGGGATCCAACGCCATCTTCTGACCTCTGTGGGCTTTGCACAACACAGGAGCACTTACATACATGTAGGCAATACACTCATATATATAAAATAAAAATAAAATATTTTAAAAATATTTATTTGCTTTTTTGTCTTTTATAAAAATATTTTAATGAGTTTTTGTGCATTTCATATAATAAAACCTAATCAAATGTAGACCCCTTCCACCATTCGCACTTCTCTTTAGCCCCCCTCACCAGATTTCATGCATTTTGTCATATATGTTAAGTCCTATCCAGTCAGACATCTGTACCCAGATGTTTCTTGGTGCAAGTTCATCCACTGGAGTTTATGAGCCTATGTAGAATCACTCCCTTAAAGATCTACTCTCTTTTACCCCTCAGTAATCAATTGCCATTAGTTCCTTGGCTAGAATTGGGCCCAGTTCTATGCTGACTTTTTATCTGAGTCTGCATGGGTCTTATGCATGCTGTCACCATTGTTGCAAGCTCATATGAGCAAGTTCCCAGAGGCATGAGAGCCTCTGTTTCCTTATGTTCATGCACCAACCCTGGCTCTTACAAACTTTTCCCCACTCTAAGTTTTAAACAATAAGAGACTGCAGAGTGTGTGTCCTTGGATAGGACTCTTACATTAAACCTCACCTACACAGGACTCAGGGACCGTAGCAGGAGGTGACTTTTCCCTTTTATGCCTTTTTCTCCCATAGTTCTTTATGTCCAACTAAACGTGCCAGTTGTGTAAGACAGTGGAAGGAGCATTTGAGTGCAAGTTAGAGACACTATGTTAGACCATTTACTAAGTTTTTAAATTGCATTGTAATCATTGTAAGTGATATAACCTCTGTGGTACTGGAATTTATTCTTAGTGTGAGACATGGGATGAGAAATAATGACTATAATTCTTGGTGCTCTTTTCCAGTTACAAATTCTGTGGTCATAAGCTCTACAGTCCTGTCTGTAATTCTGATTCCATTATTTTTTTGTTACAGGATACAATCCATACTATAAAGCATGTGCCATTTCCTTCTTCTGAAAAATTTCCCTTATTCATTTACCATTTGAGTAATCCATTGTCTATCTCAAGTTCTAGTATGTCTGTATGGATAGAAATCTTACAGATTACTTCATCATATTTTATAGCACTTATCTTTCTCTTTACTCATTTTTAATCCCTCTAATACATATAATAAATTATGTTTCATACATTTCTCATTGTATATAATCTATATTATGGCCACTTAGTGTGTTGTGACCATCACTTTTTACGATTGTCATGTTCTCAATTAGTATTCCTATTGTCTATGGAGGACTCAGATGATTATATCATAAAACTTATAGTCACCAAGTTTATTTGTACTCATTCCCAACAACTTTTAATTTTGGCTTGTCATGGCCCTCTATCCAGCTGTATCTCTTTGTTCTCTTTAAGGTAAGTTTTCATTCTCCATAGCCAATGAATATCCAGATAAGAGTGGTAGTAAATATTTTATGGTGGGAAGTGTTCTGAAGTTAGCTTGAGGCTGAGATTGCCACTGAAGACCAGCATTTCTTGTCCTGTAAGATCTGAGAGGAGTATGTAATTTCCATGTCTCTGTCAGAAGATAGTATTCTAATAGTTGGCATTATTTAAAGCACAACAGGATACAATACAGAGATTTACCATGGTCATAGATGTCTAGCTTATTTGGATACCAGTGCTATTTTCATTGCAAGATTTCGTTTTTAATTTTCTTTTTCTCTTTTTGCAGGTTACAAATAATATATATACAATGAAATTTAAGGTGGGAAAAATAGGAATAAGAAATCAAAGACCAAATGATTTGGCAACATGGGGTCAACTTTGGTGGAATAATGAAGGTTTCCATTAGTTCTGTTTTTGTGTTTTAAAGCCTAACAAATTTATTGTTTATTGGGCTTGTTAACAGACCACAAGGTGCGAGTTTGTTTACAGAAGAGTGGGCCCCCCCATTAACAGCTGCACTGGGACGTCTACAATGAAATAGAGATCCTGTGACTTCCCAACAGCCATACAAAATGGTGAGAAAGATGCTTCAGGGTGTTCTCAGCTTATATCTCCTTATCCCCTCCCCCACATGCAGCTAAGGTCAACTGATTGGGTGGGAGGGGTAAGAGACTCCCCCCCCCCTTGACTAGCATGGGAAGCAAACTACAGTTTGCTGGCATAGTTATCAGAGGACACATCCAGGAAACACTTCACCTCTTCCTCCAGCTCTTACATTCTTTTTGTCCACCTCTTCTGCAAAAGTCCCTGAGCCTTGGAGGGGTGATAGGTGTGGGATGATCTTCCTCCCACTGTGGCAAGGCATTGAACTTTTGGGTGTCTGCATCTGCTGTTTTCCATGGGCTGTTGGCCCATTTCAGTGGGATTCCATCTACTATAAAAACACATACAGCAAGAAGCAAGAACCATCTAAATAGCGGCTGCTATAATAACTTAACCTATGGGTGTAAACACAAATGCTTATGATACTTTAGCAGGTGCATCACATCCCTCTAACAAAACAATTGTAGTGGCTTCCCCACAGGGGGCTGCCAAAGGGGGTTGGCCTAGTCTACAGTACCAGATGTATGATCCATCCCTAGAAGTGGGCATTATATCTAATTAAAAATATGCTGGTTGTACATACACTAGACACTCCACTATTGCACCAGTGGGAACATCTTGTTTGGCATATTGATAGTGCAGCACGCCAGGTCCATCATTGAGCAAAATTACAAGGGACAATTCTCCCCTAGCCATCTGCATATCTCCTTCCACCCATGCAGTGGCAACAAGTTTCCAGCTTAGTCCAAGCTTGATTTCTCCCTCTCCTGTGTTCATATCATGTGTGTCTTCAGCAATAGGGTTTTACTGTCCACTTCTGGTATACATGAACATTATTGGCAATGTCCTTTATTGTTTGGGGGAGAAATGTAACTTTTGCCCCTCATCAAAGAAACTTTTTGCCTCAGATGGAGACTATTACAGAGTTCCCAAATTGGTCAAATAGAGATAACAAGTGACTGTGAGATGCTTAACCCTAAGTGACACATATTAAATGCAACCTCTACACTTAAGTTTCCTTTTGCAGTACATGGTGATTAACACAGAAACCCCCAATTGGTCAGTATTCAGAGAACAAGAGGCTGAAGAGTGCTTATCTCCAAATAGGACATTGCTTTCAATACTCTGCCTCCAAAGGATCCTTGCAGAAGAGCAGTGAAAAGATGAAAAGAGCCAGGGGAGGTGAAAGACCACAAGGAAACAGAGTTTTCCAGACAGCTGGTGATTTACTCATATGAACCCACAACAATTGTGACAGCATGCAGAACACACATGCAAGCTCAAATCAGTCAAAATCCTAGCATAGACATAGAACATGTGCAAGAAATACCAATCCAACCTAAGGAACTTCGGGCAATTGATGGCTGTTGGGGGAAAGACAGGGTCTTACAGGGATGGGCCTCTTAGTGGGCCTAGTGGATGGACCCATACTGAAGAATATTTAGGGACACAAATCAGACTCTATAGACCATATTATATATATGAGAGCACATAAATTTGGGTGGGGTAAGGTGGGAGGTTCAGAGAGCAGCAGCTAAATAACATCAAACTGTATCATATGAAAATTGCAAAATGTAAATAAAACTTATTTTTAAATGTTAAAAACTAAAAAAAGATGATTATATCAATAGATACAAGATAAAATTGAGAGTATTTAATGCTCATTCATGATGAAAATCAAGATAAGTAGGAGAGGAGATGAACTATATCTGATAACTAAGTACTACATATCACCTCATACTTGAGTGTGAGACACTAAAGATAAAAAAAAAGTAGGGATATTTCCTTTTACCACTCTTATTTAGAAATTTTTCTGGATTTTGTATGTAGGTGATCATTTGTTATGTATATAGATAGTTTTATGGGTTCCTTCCCAATCTATATGTCTTTTGCTTACTTTTCTTGTCTTATTGCATTAAGTAGGTGGTTAATATAGTTGGTATTGGGAAGAACAAATGCAATTTTGGTTGTAGGAAAAAAACAATAAAATTTTCTAATAGTAACCTTTTTTAAAGATTTTGAAAACTGAGGAGGCTCTTACTAGAGGAGCCAGAAGGATTAGGTCAAGTTCAGAGGCTATTTTACTTCCAGAACAGTGGTATACTTAAACTTTGCAAAAAGTCATGCAAAATTCTAAGAATGAGAGTGAAAATGAAGAAGAAAATATGGCAGGAAGGCAGCAAGGACTGAAAGGATAGAGAGAGGTTGACCAGAATGATAAAAAATGAAGAATGATCGTACTTAAAAAACTGACTAATTGCAAAATATACCGAAAGGAGTGTTCTTTCCTGTCCTCTCCTTCACTTTTATTTTCTTTCCTTACTTCGCTCTTCTCTTTCTTTGCCTTTTTTCTGGATTTTTTGGGGGAGAGGTACTGTTTTATTTCACTTGGGGGCATGGTGAGGAAAGGGATACTTTAGAGATTCCAAGGAAAAGAAGAAAAAGACATTTTCAGTTAAGTACCTACTAGAATTTAAGCCCTATTGACCCCACAGGCAGAAATTTTGCATTTAGAAGAGGAACAGATGATTAAAGAAAAACAGCATTTTACTGAAATATCATTTCAGTGCATTGCTATCAAATTCAACATCTTTTCAAATGAAGTATGGATTGCAGAGTATAGTCACAGATTTTTAAACAAATGATCTTCCAGGCCCAACATACTGCAACTTGAATCAATATGTTGGGAAAGTAAATGCAACTGAGGTTAAAAGCAGGCCAAAGCTCCATTTGATTCCATAGTTCCTTCAGCAAATCTGTGCACACCATGTCCATGCTTAGATTTGATCTTGAAGCATTTCTATTTTGCAGTCACAGATGGATAGTGGCCATGTCCAGCCATTATAAAGCCCCTATCTGAGAATGATCAAAATGGAGGTTGGTCTTTTCATAGTCAAAAAAATCAAACAAATCATTCCTTTATTGTAAAGTATTTATAGCATCTAATATTGATTCTTAGTATATTAATAGAGTGACATTTTAGCACTTTATTACATATGGGGAACTATTAGGTGAAATAATAATCAAAAATAGGATATAGGATATATTGCTAACTAATTTGTTCACCAAATATCACTGAAGATGTAGGTAAGTCAAGCACTATACTGGGGGCTGAGTTCAAATAATAATACAGTTGATCTAAGTTTTCATTTTGACATTAGAGTTAACTGATGTCAATGGGAATTCATTGGATAGCCCTAACTTATATATCTACTCTTGATCACCAATTAACTTATCTTCAATATCTCACTAGGATTTTGAAAGTTAGTATGACTTTAAATTTGCTACAAAGGCTTTTAAGGAGACTGCAATAGTCATTCAACCTAGAATCCTCAAGGTCCACTGCCAGGAACTTGTCTTCTCTAGTGAGGGACCACTTTCCAAAGGTTCTACAACCTCTCCAAACCACATGTTTGGTTTGTGTGTTCAAACACATAAGTCTCTGGAAAGTATTTTGCATCTAATCTATTACAGATAGTAACTTTAGGTAAAACTTCTGTTTAAGTATAATTCATTAAGGTTTTCCTTCAACTGGTCTTTATCTATTAGTCTGACAATAAGAGACTTACATTTAAAATCTAACATCCAGAAGTTGAACGTAGCTATTTTCTTACTTGTCTTGCGTTTACCTAGAAGTCTATCTGCTTGTTGTAAGGTGATTGGTCAAGAAAGACAGACCCCAGCATCAAAAAAGCTTTGGAGTTTTATGTGTTCATAGTACCTTTTGTCTCATGCTAAAATTTCAAGAGCCATAAAAGTGAGATAGAAAGCGAAAACTGTAATGGCAAATATGCAAATATAGAAAGATAAACACCTGAAGAAGAAATATGCTTTTGAGGAAGTCAAGAGTAACAGTGGGTCTGAATTGCTTCAGAGGAAAGGAAGATATAAGTTTCCTATTTAGGCTTGCATTGCAAGTAGAACTATTTTGGTTAATACACTTGAACTTAGACTTTCAAGCTTTGAAAGCTACAAGATAGTCTTGTATATTACTGACTTTTCCCACCCCTGTGATAAAATTCCTGACAGAGAAACTCCAGGGAGGAAGGGTTTATTTTGGCTCATTTTTTGTCAACCACAGTGAGGAAGCAGGGCAAGATGAGAGCTTGTGCTTACTCAGTTCTTGCTTTTTATTCTTTCTTAATCACGATTCATGGAATGGGTTTCTGATAGGACTTCCTACCTCACTCCGTCTAATCTGGATCCTACCTTGCAGAGATTTGTCTCGGTGATTATAGATCCTGTCAAGTTGACAATCAACATTCACTACCACAACTTGTAGCTGCAAGGAGAAGGGAAAACATAAGAACCACAAAGAATGAGTTCAGAGGAACCAGAACTGGGGCTGAGTTTTGATAAATGCCCATCAAGCCTTGGGACAGATCTAAAATGATTAAGACTGATTAAAGGCTCAGTCTAAATGAAAATGCCTCATACAGTAATGGAACACACCCACCATTATCTCTTACTAAAAAACAGAGAACAAAGACATTAATATTTTCTTGACGTTTATTTTTTCCAAAATTACCCAAATAACTAAAACTATGATCATATACATGAAAGTAAAAGACTGAGTTGTAGAATTTCAATATTTATGAAAGGGAATCAGATCAGACTTGGCATGAATTAAACCCAGTCTCCTAAATGTGCCTGTGGTGACCCTCCGTGTGTTCAAGCACATGAACTTGTGCAGCCCTGCTTCTTAGATGTGCAATGATTCTCTGCTAACTGACTTGTCTTTTCTTTGTTCTTCCTCAAAGGCTAAAGTCTCCTGCTGCCTAAGTAAGTCACCTTCTGGGTCTCTTAAAGCAACAGTGGCTTCTTCTGCTGAGGTATACCTTGTCAAGACTCCAGCAATTCTGGTGTTCTTATTCATAACTGGATTCAAGCAGTCACTCATCAAAGTCCCTCACAGACTGAAAAAATATTTTGGATTTGTGATTCCTAAAAATGTACTCATGAGTCATTGTGAAGTGTCTGATCAACCATGTGGTCACCAGACAGTATTTATAGATCGATAAAACAGCATTTCACTCATATATCCTATGCTTTGCATAAAGACTGGCACTGTTGTTGAATATGTACAAATATTACTAACTTCAAATTAGTTTTTGAACATTTATTCATCTAAAAAGTATAATTTCCTTTATGAAGGATTTATCTTCAAGATGTTGACTTTTACTTTTCACATAGTTTTCTTTTTATCCAAATGAGACATAATATCACTTAGAAGGTCTTTAATGACAAAAGGCTTATAATCATATATATATATAAAACGATGTATTTTTTATATAAATATATACAGATATTATGAATAAAAATATTTTCATTAAAGGGGAATTGGGCTGGGAGATGGCCTAGTCTCTAATATACATGTCGTACAAGCATGAGAACTAGAGTTTAGATCCCAGGACCCACATAAAAATGTAGCTGTGATCATGGCCCTAGTGCTGTGACGATGGAGACAAGTAGACATCAGGAGCTGTTATCAAGTCAGCCTAGCTGAACCAGTGAGCTCCACGTTCAGTTACAGGCAGTATCTAAAATCTAAGAAAAAAACCAGAGTAGAAAGGGATACGGGAAGAAATCTTGACCTCCAGACTCCATAATTAAATGCACACATGCAACCACACACACATGCACATACCCATACAAACGTACATATAACACATATATACCCACACTTACATATTTACAAAGAATTTATTTAAATAGACTATTGATACAGCTCATAATTAAAATAGTTTGGAGATTGTTCTGGTTTGAATGTTAAACATCCCCATAGGCTCCTATGTTTGAAAACTTGGTTCCCTGATGATAGCTGATGAATTGTTCTGGAAAGTTGTGAAATCTTGGAGATGGAATCCCAAAGAAGAAAGTGAGTTACTGGCCCTTCATGTCCCATAGCCTAGTCTACTACCTGTCTGTTCTATGCTTCACCACAGAGGTAACCAGTTACCTCATATTCCTACCACCACACTTTCCCTGCCATGAGGTACCATAACCTCTCAAATTGTAAACCAAAGTCAACCCTCCTCCTTTAAGCCATGTCTTGTCAAGTATTTGGTCACAGTGGTAAGTACAGTAACTAATACTGAGATGCTAGCTATAGACTGTAATATTTTTCTGTCCTCAGTATATCGCTCATCATTCCCCAAACCACTACCTGTTTTATAAAATAATGTAAAACTCTCTCATCTTCTGATGGTTTCTTTCTCTCATAGAAGTGCTATGAAGTTTTACCTTTGTGTTCTTTACAATAATTTTAGATGGATTGTTGTTATGGAACAGGAATCAGAAAATGTGTTCAAATATCACCTCTAACCAGAATTTTCTTTTCAAAAGCTTTAACGTACAGAAACTGACCTATTTTGAACTGGAAAACCACATGACCTTCCTGCAATCCAGGTCTGTCCTACAAGAAATGATCACTCACACAAGCTGGTCACTAGGCCTCCTAGGAAGAAGTACTGAAACCCCCTTTACAGGCCTCCTCTCTACCCAAGACCTGGTCAAATTGGAAACAGGATGAGAAAAAATGGCTGGGTCCCTGCACTGAATGCAGGAACAAGGAGATTCTAGAAAGGCAAATGACTGGGATGGAGACAAGAATCAGAAGTTAGAGTATGAATATTAGAGAGGCTGTGTCGAGATCCAAGGAATACATCAACATGGTCCCTAGCGTGAAAGGAAAATTGACTTGGCAGTCATTATCTAAACAAAACAAGGAGAAAATACAGAACACCAAGGCCAAGGGGTAGACGATTATGGTACTTACAGCAGCAGCTCTGGGAAGCCTGGGTAGGCACCCTGGCAGGGCCCAGCAGAGGGATTATGTGTTCCACTAACAGCGGTAGGGATGAATGCAGCACATCCCTTAATCACTTTACAACAAACTGGCATGTTTCTAAGAAAAAGAAATCTGAATGTTTCTAAAAAGAAAATGAAACTCTAAAAAAGTTCAGGTGGGGGATGAGGCTAAGAGGTTGAAAAATGAATGAGTTCTGAGTGAATGCAGATGGATCTTTAAAGAAAGAAAGGGAAAGGAAACTGAATTGGCCAAGCAAAGCAAACCGATTTCAATGGGCTGGCTCTCGTCCTTGTGTTTGTGAGTCTAGATAAGGAGCTTTGTGGAGATGGGGAGGCAATGGAGCTTTAATTGCCCATTAGCGGGCTCCTCTTCATTATATCTTTTTCCTTCTCTCTGTTTCAGATCCCTTGGCTTCACCAAGGCCAGGTCAGCCTAGGCTAAATATGTTCTGATCAGCTGAAAATCAAAGTAATTTAACCTGGAAATTTTAGTTAAACCCAGACAACTCTCTAATATCTTCTCAGAAGGAAGGTTTTAATCAGAACAATACAAACCAGGGGGAATAGGGGAGCGATCAGGTCAGAAGTGAGGAAAAATCACTATATAGCAAGTACTAATGTGATAAGGACGCCTGAGCTTTTTATCTTATTAGGACTTCCCATGTCAAAATAGCAAAATGGTTCCGGCACTAAAGCATTAGATAAGATGTTCATATGGTGCAAATTCCCCAGATGAATTCTCCAGGAGGCTCTTCTAAGGAGATTCAGCTTTTCCTCTTTCTGGTTTTTGAAATCCTCTGAAGGTGAGAATAGTTATTTACATACGCTCAACTGATCCACTGATAACTCAGCCACCCCAGTACAGACATAATTTCCCTGGGCTACAGCATCACCCAATTCCATGGACACCATCCACAAAGAACTGGGCGTGGATGGGTCTGTGGAGTCAAGCCAGGGTTGACCTTTCTTTGGGACACATTTCGTTATTGTGAACATGAAGGGGAAAAAAGAAAGAAAAGAAAAATATTAGGCTGGAGAGATGGCTCTGTCAGTAAAGCGTTTGCGTTGAAAGCACAAAGACTTTAGTTAACTACTTAGAGTTTAACTAAGTGAACAACAACAAACAAACAAGAACAAAACCAAACAAGCAAATAACAACAAAAAAAACCCCAAAATAACACAACAAGAACAACAACGAACAGCAGCCCTCTCCCCTGACTGGCAGCATGGCGGCCCCCTGATGCCTGGAGTTACTGTGAAAGACAAATCAGCAGGAGTTTGTCAGAGCTCTGGCAGCTTTCCTCAGAATACCTGGGAAACTGAAAGTCCTTGAATGAGTGAACATAGTCTAGCTGGCCATACACCAAGAGCATGATGTAAACCGGCCCTACACAGAAGTCGCTTTCACAGTGCGGCACCTAGCCCCTGTACTTCCCGAGCAGTGCCGGGGTTGGCTCCCTGATCATGATCTAAGAAGAACATCTGAGAAAGGGTGTCAGACCCTCCAAGGGTATGGCCTGCTCACCCTCCAAGCCCTGGACAGGCTGAAAATGGTGGGAAAGGACCGAGGTGGTGGCTACAAGCTGGCACCTCAGGGACAGACAAATCTGGAATGAATTACTGGACATTTGGCTGCTGCCAAGGAGCAGCATTAGAACAAAGGATTCTGGGTCAATACACTCATTAGTAAAATAGCACACACACACACACACACACACACACACACATACACACACACACACCTGTCATGGTAGAGATGTTAGAATACTCATAAACCCAGAGGTGAGGTCACAGAGGCAGACAGATCCCTGGGGCTCACTGGCCAGCTGGCCTAGATCAATGGGCCATCTGCCTTGATAAAAACTGTTGCCATTAACTGATGTTTAGACTAAGGGATTCAGCCAATCATTTATAAGCAATGTACCGATGTTTTGGGGGACATGTTTAAGGTTTTTATCCCTTCTACCTTCCATTCCCTTTCCATTTCTCCTTCTCTTCTCTGCCTGTTTTCCCTTCTTTCCAATTCCTTTCCTTCCCTCCTCATTTCAATTGCCAGCGTTCACTGTAGTTGATATAGAGTTCTACAACTAACATTTTAGTTTTCAGTTGAAGAGGTGAGTTGACCATTGTTGGAAATGAACAAATGTAATTTTATTGCTTAATAAGTACTCTTTAGTTACAAGGAAAAAATTTATGGTCAAGTCTCTTGGGAAGTAGATCTACCAGGGTCTTGTTATATCCACTTGTGAAATTTCCCCTCATCTCTTCTGGCTTCAGGACATTCCTGCCCCATTCCTTCTTCTCTACAGGTGTCACTGGTACAACCACTACTAGTAATGGCTGCCCCAAATCTCTTGTGCTGTAGCCTTTCATTTTGCATCCTCTACCTTCCATAATTTCTTAAAAGAAATTAGTTTCTTGCAAGCAAATAGGTTGGTTCTCTTAGGTCCAATGTTCATCTCTGACTTAATCAGCCAGGGCTATGATGAAGGTCAATACAAATGGTTGTATAATCCAACCCCTTAGTAGGATGCTAGAGAGGAAATGATTCCAAGAGTTTCTCTCATATTCCATCTTACATTCATCAGCGCATTGCTATACAAAATATCTGTAGAAATAAAGATAAGAGCAGAAAAATAGATTCAACAAAAGAATAAGGGATGGGGAGATGTTGTACAGTGCTTGCAACACAAGCATGAGGATCTGAGTTTAGATCTCCAGTACCCATGTAAAAAGTTCAATGTGGTGGTGTGCAACTAATGTTGGGATGTGGAGAAAGGAAGGTCAGTGGGGCTCACTGGCCAACCAGTCTAATCAGTGAGTGCGAGGTTCAGTCATAGATGGTCTAATAAAATACAGTAAAGGGTGATCTGATCTGATCTGATGTGAAGAAGAAAACATCTAATGTCAACTTCTCTGGCTTCCATACAGACTCACATCTGCATACACACACATACACACACACACACGCACACACACACGCATGCACACATGTGCGCACAGTGAAGAAAGGGTACACATGTAGTTTCCACACACATACACCATGTATACGTATATATATAATTATATAATCATGACTGTGAATAGTATATCTTGCTTCATGAATGTTTTCAAATGTATCTATACGATTTTACCCTGTTTAAGACTGTTTTCACTATATAACATGATAGTCTTTGAATTTATGAAAAACAATGCTTTTATTTTTAATAATCTCTGTACAATTTTCCTCCCATATCTGGACTGGTATATATTTCTGTGGTAATGTGAGGATTATCATTTGGATTCTGCTTTCTCTTGTCCACCTTTCAAGAAAGCTAGAGGCCCTCTGGCATGATTTCCCTGATAAATTTCACTAGATAACTAGAGGCTAGTCCTTCCTTGATTGTTCCTGGAGCGCTCTCACTCTCTCTCTCTCTCTCTCTCTCTCTCTCTCTCTCTCTCTCTC
>NW_008338999.1:4725354-4735190 GCF_000622305.1 Nannospalax galili
CCTCCCCCTACCTTTTCCTTTTATCTTCCAAAATCCAATATTATTTCCTCTAAACAACAATTCTCAGTTTCTTTTGTAGTTACATAACTATAGTGAATATTAATGGTATTCTTCAAGGGACATTATTTATAGCAGCAAATGTGAGCCTTTGATCACTGTTTTTGCTTAAATAAAAACCTTTTGCATTCTGGGTAGATTACATTTCTCTTATCTTTAGGCTGAGCATTTTGTTGCTCGTTTCTATCTTCCCTTATATTACAGAGGTTGGAGGCCATTGCAGACTTTTAAGTTGTTCCTTTTAAAAAGCCTTTTTCTTCTTTATTGTGTGATCTTTCTAATGCTCGCTCTGCATATGGTGATGTCTGTCCTGGTTGAAAATTCTTTTGCTACACTCCCTGAAGGCAGCAAGTGATTCAGAGGGGAGTGTGTAATTTGTTTTGTACCATGGAATTCCTGCCATGCCTATATGTATTTAGACCACAGGCAAACCAATAAAGTTGTCATAGAAACAAAGCATTTCATGAATAAATCAATCCATAACAAACTTGTAAACTTCAAACAACCCACTGTGCTTTAACAACACATCCGTTACATACACAAAATGATCATGTTTATAATGAGCAATGTACAATATTATTCTTTCCCATATATTTGGTCCTGTTTACCGTCTTATAAATATTCTTTAATGTATTTTTATGCAGTCTGTGGATTCCTACTGAGTTAGAATGAAATAAATAACTCCAGCTGGCATGATAATGCTGGAAAAACAGACTTTGAAAAATGCAGCTCATGGTGAACCCTAGTTCAAACAGTATGTTTGGAATACCTACTCAGAAGACCAGAGGGGATCAAAGGGGATCAAAATGATGGCAAGGAAAGTTTCCGCATTTTCAGCCACTCCAGTGCTTGGTCCACTTTTTGCTTTTCTCATTTGATGCTTAGTCCCTTGCTGTGCATGTGCTGAGTCTCTTAGGGAATGTGGGTGACTGGCGATAGGGCTGGGTGAACTACTTGAAAGTGACCCTGGATATTTTTAAAAGAATGAACTGTTTCTGCCAGAAACTGCCATGGCTGGATCAGAGAAACAAAGAATGCTTTGAGGAGGAAAAGGGAATATAATTGTCTGAAGCTTATATTCTTTTGCAGATAGTTTTAAAAATCGAGGAAAAGGCAGACCTGGAGAAGGAGGTCAGCAAAACACACATCCTCTGCGGCTTCGTCTGGCTTTTGGTACAGGAGAATTTTTCTTAGTTTCCTGTTCTGTGAACTTCTGTCTCTGGCTTCATTTAGGTGTGGGTCTGCCTTGCAGACCCATTGAACTAGATCACTGTTGAAGGATCCTCCTCTATCCCTCTGGGATCTGTTAATGCCTTGGCTACAACTTTATTTGACATCAACTTGAGATCTCCTAAGTGCCTGTGATAGAAGACAGAGCATTCGGGGACCTGGAGAGAGAACTCAACATTTAAGAGTGCTGTTTATTCTTGCAGAAGACCTGGGTTCAATTCCCAGCACCCACATGGTGACTAACAAATGTTTGTAACTCCAGTTCTAGGATGTCTGACGCCCCCTTCTGGCCTCTGCAGCCATTGCACATGAGTGCACCTACCTACATGCAGGCAATATGCTCATACACATAAAATAAAAATAATAAATAAAATATTTTAAAATAAAAAGAAGAGGATTTGGCTATCCATATATTGAGATATAGATATGGATTTTATTTACCAATAACCACCTTTCACGTTTATTATGTTGAATATAACTTTTACTCTTTTCATGTATTGGGACAGTTTCAAACTTTTCATTTGCTATCAACTTTTAAAATTCAGTTTCAATTAGTTTATGATCTTGATCACATGTGTACTTCCAAACGCTCCCCTCCATCATTTAATGGACAGGCTGAGTGTGGTCAGGGCTCTGGCTCTTGCTTTAGTGTACCAGGGTTTTTTTGGAGACTCTTGGGATATTACTTTCCTGTGCACTGTCAGTGCAGGGCAGGGAGGATGGACATGGAGGGCTGAGACTCTCTTAAGGTGCCAAGAAGAACTGTTCATTCTATGCTCCGAATTTCTGGTGGATCGACCAGGTGATCTCACACAGGTGGTTTGTATGGTTCATGGATGATCTGTGTGGAGCATCCCCCAACCCATCAATCACTGAAGATAAACCCTCACATGGGATAATATCTTTCTTTTATATTCAAATATTTTAATTTTAACTAATGATTAAAAGCAAAAATTGTACACAATAAAGAGAAACACTGGGTTGTTCTGATAAATGTATACATGCTATAACTTTGCATCCAGATAAACATTTCTATCAAAACATTTCTCTCTACTTAATCTTTCATTTTTCCATGGTGAAACCATTCAATATGCAGTCTTCTAGCTTTCCTTATATTTACATTGAATGATTGTTATCTGTAGTCACCTACTGTGCAAAAGCCCATAGAAGCTTCTTACTCCTGTCTCACTATAATTTAGTAACCACTGGTCAGCCCTTCCCCATTTCTCTCATCTTCCCACTCTCTCAGCTTTTGGAAAACACACTATTATCATCTTCTATGAACTTAACAGTTTAAAAATACACATGCACACATGATCGCATGATACTTGGCTTTCTGTCCCTGGCTTCTTTCACCTCACACATTGATCTTCAGATGCATTCATACTTTCACAAATGAAAGGACTTCATTTTTTAAATAATTGAATATTATTCTTATGCGTTGTAGTAGGTAGAATAGTGCGCTCTCAAAATTTGCACCCACTGACCATGGTAAATGTGATCTTATTTTGACATAGAGTGCTTTTGTGTAGATGAAATAAAGCTAAAATAATGTCACCTTGGATGAAAGCGGGTTGCACTGTAATGACTAAAGTCTGTTTAAGGCTAGGAAAATTATGACACAAAGTCACAAGCAGAAGAAAGCCTGGGAGGACATAGGAGTGACCCACCTGCAAACTTGGAAATGTCAAGGTTTCTAGACCACCAGAACCTAGTAGCTGTGAAGAAAGAGTCTCCTCTCTAGACATCAGAAGGCACATGGTCTAGCTAGCACTAGTCTTAAACAGCTGGCCTCCAAAGTTGTGAGAGGATGTTATCAAAGTTAAGACATTTACACCTCATATTTTGTGTGTGTGTGTGTGTGTGTGTGTAGCAAGTCCCACTAAACATCCTTACAATCTTCCAACTCAGTGAGTTTTTAGCTGCAGTTATTCTTTCCCTAAGCATCATGGGTATCTTCAGCTCAGGACTTGATAGGCTCTTCTGTGTTTCTACCCTTTCCTCTGAGGGTCATCTTCAACTTTTCTCTTTCTCTTCTTCCCGATTGTGTAGCGATTCCCTCTGAACTGAAACATTTACTCCCAGAAGGAGAAGGGAGGGTGTTAAGGCTAAGAAGTGAACAAAATACGCAGGACTCAGAAAATAAACAAATCTACATAGTCTCAAGAATTTCCAGAAACTTCCAAGGTTCACAGGGCTCTTCTCCAAAGATATGTAAGAAGTAGCAGTTCTTGAGGCTAGGAAACTTGTCATAGGCTGAGATGCCTGCAGTGGCGCAGTGCCCTAGAGATGACACTTTCACGGGCCATCACTAATGCTGGGGTAGACTTTTTGGTCATGCAGCTGCTTTTGTGCCAACCGTGCTCCTGTAAGTCACCCCAATAAACTCACTGGTTTGCCAAACTAAACTTGAGTGAAATTCTTTCATTGTTTTGTCATTAGTGCTCTACCTGGCGTGAGCAGACATTTGTTTGCTTCTCTCCAGGAAAAGTCACACAACGCTTCCCATATTAGTTGTTCCCTTCATTTTTGAAAGAGCCCATATTGTTGAATTTTGTTACAACTTCATAGAGCCTGCTTCTACATGTTTCTTTGCTTCTTATGTCAAACTCCATCCTTAGCCCACTCTAGCTAAGAAGCCTATCCTTTCTTTGTTCCTTCTTAGAGAGCCACAGGTAGTGTCTTGTGTCAGCCAGCCACTGATAATTTCTGCTCTGTCTCATTAAACCCTGAGGTCATAAAGATAGATCCTGTGCCTTACTGATCTCCTTTTCCCAGTGCTGAGCAGGGTTGGATTGGAGACAAAGAGAATTTCACGGTATACATAGGAGAGAAAAAGACTAAAGTTAGAGTAGAAAGAGTCAGAAAGACAGTGTGTCCCCTTAAGAGATTAACTCTCCTGGAATTTTACTTTACAGTAAATAGTAAAGGAACTCATAAAATATGTGTAATTAGTGCACAATAAATAACAGAACACATTACCATAGTCACAGGTGGTTTATGATGGGCCAGACCTGTGCTATACTTAACCTGCATCTTTCATTCAGTCTCTAAAATAGCCCATAAAGAGTGTGTCCCCTTTTATTAATGAAGCAAGTGGAATCCTGAGACATTAAGTAAATTGGCCAAGGTCACATACTCCTGAGGAGTAGATGTGAAATTCAAATCCGGGTGTGTGTGAATCTGATCTCAACTTTAGAAATGAAACTTTATCCAACCACCTTGTACCAGTCCTGGTGGTTATGAGCATTTTCCTACCACCGAGAGTGCAACTGCTAAATGCAGGGGTTTTGTCTTTTTGGCACAATCAGTCTAAAGTTAGTAAGGGATATCTTCATTAAGGAATATTCTTCCTAAATTTCGTACCTCAGCCATTTATTTCAACACTGTAGCTGAGAATGCTGCTCAGTGATAGCACAGTTGCATAGCCTCTGCAAGACACTGGGTTTCATCTCCAGAACCACAAAAACAAGCACAATTAAAACCCAAAGTCCAGCTTAATGAAGGAAGTTTGAAGGCTAAAAGGTAGATATGCCTAGTCATTACATCATGCGGAAAGAAGCACTTTAAACAACTTTAGGATACTTGTAGAAAAATTTTCTTAAATATTTGTAATGCTATATCATTAAGTATAAATAAGAATTATTCCTAAAGATTATTGTAATGATTGTATGAAATAGTAGAAAACGTTAATGCTTTCCCTTTCTCCATCTTTTGAACAATGTCTTGAATATAGTTTCTTATATGCTATAAAAATGCTTTCAGATGTACTTAAACCCATATAAATAAAATAGGATAAGAAATACATACGACATACCATTGTCAGTGATTCAGCTGAGAAGATACAGCTTCTGAGGAGTCCCCCCATTAGCCTGGCCATGTATCCCAGGACAATCAGTGGTCATGAAATCTGAGGGGACACTCTGCTTTAAGTGTTCCCAATGACCCAGAGACCACACAGCAGCTACTTTATTGGCACAACAGCCAACCTCCATCATCAGGAAAGCCTCACAGAGCAGCATGGCATAGACAGAATTGTTCTATATTACAGCCATTTTGGATTTAAAGTTCAAATAATTTAACTTAAATTTTGTGCTTAACAACAACAGAGAATCGAAATCCACGTGTGACTTTTAACATAAGTACATATATGTGTTTTTCTCTCCAGAGAATATGTAATATTTAGCAGATTTTTCAACAAAACTCATGAATGAATAATAGTTGAGAATCTTTAAACTTCACATGGTTCAGGGCTATCCCTACCAATCCCAGTATTAGAAGAAATCTGACTACATAGATTCCTTCCTCCTCAGAAGTAATTTGAAGTTCTGTTAATCTTAAAAGCCTTTCAAAGCACCACTGACTTTGTCCATTCTTACTGCTCTAGATCTATTTTCAGGCTAATGATCATGGTGTTTAACTCTTTGATCCTGCTACAGGATTCCAGCCATATGAAGCAAGCATATGAGAACTGTAGAGACTAGGGCTTGTAGAGAATCTATGTCTGGGGGTCTTCCCTCTTGAATTGCCATAATGCCCCATTTCCTACTTGAATTCCTATAAACACTACATTGGAAACAAATTTACCTTTTGAATAAGTTGTTCATGTCTCATTAAATAAACCCAAACCCATGCTCATGCAAGCAACCTGATTATTAAACTCAGTGGGTAACAACAACAACAATGACAGCAACAACACCCTGAATGTAGGAGGGGGAGTCTAGAAAAAGGGTATTAATGGAAAAGGAAGGATGATAGAGTGTATGCCAAGAGTATAAAATAGTCAAAATTCACTATATACATGTCAGTTATGTTTCTGTTGCCCTGATAAAATCCTCTGACCAAAGAAACTTAAGAGAGAAAGGGTTGAGTTTGACTCAGAGTCCCAGGTTGCCATCCATCTAGTTTGAGAAATCACATCAGCAGGAATTTGAGAGAACTGGGCACATTGAATTCTACAGTTTAGAAGCAGAGGGAGAGATAAATATTTATTAATGCTCAGTTTGATTTCTCTGTTTCCCAGAGAATGGTGCCACCTACAATTGAGATGAGTCTTCTCACATCAATGAATGTGATCAAGATAATCCTTCACAGGGAGGCCCCAGAAACCCATTTTCTTGGTGATTTTAGAATCTGTCAAGTGGACAACACTTCATAATATGTTTGAAATTACCAAGTAATAAAAAGTCAATGATACAAATTAAGAGACGTACCAGAATATATTAATATTAAAAATTGCATAAACTTACCTCTTGAAGAAAGGGGTGAATCTTATTCACTTACTACACTGTTGTAGTCGTGTTTTTTCACCTTGTGGGAAATTTGCTTTTACAGATGTAATCTCAATGCACTTCTCTAATAGCCAGAGAATTCCAAGTTCACATGTTCTGACCGTTCCCTCCCCCCCCACTCTAGCTGTTTGAAGTAGCAGATAATGGCTGTGAAGATCACACACCCACTGTTTACGATGGCAGTGCCAGTAATACAAGTTCAGCTGTTCTTTTGTATCTGCCAGGGACAACTGCCAGGAGTCCTGCTGATACCAGAAAGTGTGGACACTCAATTTCCATGTATTACATAGTATTTGCATATCACCTGTGCAATTCTTCTACATGCTCTAATCATCTCTAGATTAGTTGTAAGAATGAGTACAATGTAAATGCTATATAGACAGTTTATTCTGGTTTTCAGGGACTAATGAGAAGAAAAAAGTTTATAAATATTCAGTAAAGACATAATTTTCAAAACTTTTCTATTATTAGTTGAATTTATGAATGTAGAATTGTCAAATATAGACTACTGTGTTTGATGTTTATGGAGGGAGTGTTATTTTCTTAATTTTAATCACTTCATTGGGGTTTAATGAAATACCTCAGGTGCCCCATGTTTAAGGTGAGGATATTAAGGCTTAGAGAGATGGAATGACTCAAGGCTCCAGACAAGCTTTACACACAATACTTTCTCATGGCCTGTGGGACTTTCCAGAAGAAATGGAGGTGGGAGTGGCATGTGAAATGCAAGACATTCCTCCTATTTCTCCTGGCTCTACCCAACCACAGCAAGGCCACTTCTTGGAGCCCCACCCCATAGCTTTTGCACTATCCAGCTCTATCACAAAAGCAGGTAGCTTACTGAAAGTCAAATACAGACACGATCTAGTAATTAGACTCATTAATTTTATGGGAAATTCTTCCCTTTTCTGTGAGACTGTGTTGTTGAAATGCATTAACTCCCTTTTAGGACTTCACCTGCCTCAGTGTCAGGAGAGATGAAAGGTACCATGTCCTGCTGGGAACAAACATGATTTCCAGCAGCTGCATTTTGTTTTCCTTAATAATTAACAATGGCTGCTGACTAATACTCCCAGCATCAAGTGCCCACCTTATCACAAAGAAGTGGGCATTGGCTTGAGGAACTCACAATGGATGTCAGAAAAAGAGTGTGATTAAAGTATTAAAGATTTAAAGGTTGGCATTAGGATGAAAGGTGGAATTACAGTAAATATAACACTGTTTAACACTAAGTGGAATGTGTTGTAGTAGAAACAGTTACTCACTTCAACATTAATTATTAAGGGAGCCTGACATCTCATTTTAAATTCACAACTAAAGACACAATTTCTTAAGATATAAATACAATAAGGGAACGCAGAGAACTGTGCTTCTTTATCTTTCACAAGTTCATGTTTGTTTGCTTAAAGATTTATTTATTTTTATTCTATATATAGAGAGAGTATTTTGCTTGCATGTATATATGTGCACCACATGCATGCAGAAACACTTGGAGGTCAGAAGAGTCATCAGATCTCCTGGAACTGGAATTATAAAAGGTTGTGAGCTGCCATATGGATGCTAGGAACCAAACCAGGTCTTCAACAACAGCGGCGAGTTCATTTAACTGTTGAGCGTTCTCTCGAGCCCCCTCCACCCTGTGTGCTTTTCCCTGATATAATCTATAGACAAATTGAAATGTGTTGTGTCTAACTTGTATAAATGAGGCATGATTTATGGGAAGTTGATATTCTGACACTAAGTAGATTAAATGTAAGTTAGGTTGTATTGGAAATTGTACATAGAGCTCATTATTTTGTGAGTGTATATATTTTTTGGATACGCTGTTTAAAAGCATGTGAAGCAAGCTTTGCACTGTATATTTTAAATTAATTTTATTCTGGGGGGTGGGACAGCATGTTCATCCTCTGGTTTTTAGAAAGAAAAAACAACAGATGAAAGTGTGATCAAATATTCATTGCCTGATTTCTATGTGAAACTGATAAATATTCAAATAGGATTTTAAATCTACTGCCCATTAGAATCCACATGGTGCTCAATGAGTAAAACTTCAGAGGACATTCTTGATAACCAAGTCAGTC
Source organism: Nannospalax galili (assembly GCF_000622305.1). Lineage (NCBI taxonomy): Eukaryota > Metazoa > Chordata > Mammalia > Rodentia > Spalacidae > Nannospalax > Nannospalax galili. Next base: position 4,734,014 of record NW_008338999.1, read on the forward strand.
TACAAATATCCTCGCCCAAATGTGGGGCAGATGGAACAGTGGGGGCTCTAATGGCATCTTCAGGTATTTTTTTCTGGGAAATCATAATAGGAGTCAAAAGTGCCACAGTATTTTTAGGATTTATTTTACCTTCTATGGAGTGAAATTAGGGCTCTCAATTTAGCAAAGCTCGGACACATATTCTACAACCAGAAGTTTTGGAATATTTAGAAGAGTCATTATAAGATGCTGGAATTCAAGCTAGTAAGATGGTTCAGAGGGTAAAGGCACTTTCCTCCAAACATGAAAACCCGGGTTCCATCCCTAGTACTTACATGGTGGAAGGAGGGAGTCAATATCCACACTGTGCCCCCTCCCACAATAAATGAATAAATAAATAAGTAAATAGATGAATGTAACAATATTTAAACATGACATTTTATCTCTAAACAATCAACTGGAGAATGAGAAAAACTAACACTAAGATATTGACAAAAAATTGAATTCTCTGTTGCATGTCTTTTATTTTACCTTTGGGTGTATTTCTTTCGTACATCACCGTTTTGCCATCCACTAAGAATATACCATTGTGAACATATGTTAAATAAGATGCATTTCACATATCCTCACACACTCAGGCAATCTTACATCATAAAAGTTTGGAAAAGGAAAACAGCAGAATCATGGGATGGTTCCGGAAGCTTCTGCTAAAATGTAGCCATGGTCATTTTCTATTTACATTCTATGGGTGAAAGCAAACCACGAAGTTAATTTTGATGTTGTGTGGTGAGCAGGAATAATGTACCTTAGAAAAGGAAACTGATTTGGAAAACAGTAAAATTTACTTCCCTTTTATGTATACAAAACCTGAAACTATTCTATAGTCATATAATTTGAGATATAGGAACACAATTTATGGAGGGAATTTAGGTGGATTGCCTTCAGCTACCTTCCTTTTAATAACATCACATAGAGGCTTATCATACCAATTTCATCAGAGGGGTATCCATTAAAATATTTTTGTATAAAAACAAGTCTCAACCAGTGTGCAGGAATTGCTGAGAAAACAGAATTCTGTCAATTGACCCAGGCTATAGATATGCAGACTAGAAAAATCAGGCAGTCCTATTCATAAGAATAGGTATTTATAGGGGCTGGAGAGATGGCTCAGCGGTTAAGAACACTGACTATTCTTGCA
>NW_008338999.1:4735301-4737289 GCF_000622305.1 Nannospalax galili
ACTAAACATGCCCCATAGGTATTGGAGTAGCTAGTTTTTACTTCCCACTTTGGAATGAGATAAAACAATTACTTCAAAACAAAAGTTCATTGCTATAGATTCTTCAATAGATGCCCCAGAAATTTTACATAAAGTTTACAAAATAACAAAATAAAATGTGTTTCTGGTAACAGAGTATGTTTTGTTAGAATGTCTCTTGAATAAAGGTGAAGAGTTTGCAAACTGATGCAGGATCATCATTCAAGGAGGGTAGAAGATGTACTGATGGGTTTACAGTCAGGTTACAATAGTGTCCTTTTCTGTAAGAGACCCAGGATGGGTCTGTAATATAACCCACCTAAGGAAATAATAGAGCTCTCATTCAAGCCCATGTTTCTGACGCTAAATATCTTCTGTTGGTAAAAACAGTCTTCTAATGTTTATTGCAACATCTTATTATGCTCTTCATTCCTGGAGAAAGAAAAGGAAGCAGGTAAATATTTTTCTAATTGAAAGAATATGGACTTGATTAGCCTGAGCTGTGGCACAGCTCCAAGCCAGTTACCGTGGTTTCTTCACTGGCAAAGTCAGGGAGTTGGGTTGTATCTTTCTCCAGGATTTGTGTTCACAATAGTACTTTACAATTTACAAAGCATTCAATGCTCTGATCATTACAGAGAGAGGATATATTTTTCCTAGCACAATAGCTAAAATCACTATAACATTGGATAATTTTATTACTGTTTCCTCTATGTAGTTAAGTGATCAAAAAAATGATGTTTTTGGCTTATAATGTTTCGTGTTGGGAATTCCAAGATGACCATTCCTCAGATATGACCAAAAGCAAGTAGAGTTACCTTCCTTGTTTCTGTTATAAAATATCAGCAAAAACAACTCAGGGAAGGAAGGTTTATTTTATTTCACAGTGTGAAGGTGCAGTCTATAATGGTGAAGACGATGTGGAACAAGAGCCTGAGGCAACTGCACTCAGAAAGGAGGACATGATGAAAGTTGTTGTTCCTCTTGCTTTCCATTTTGTTCAGTCTAGAATGCCAACCCATGGAATGGTGCCACCTGCATTTAGATGGGTCTTCCCACCTCATGGAGAAACTCACCCACAAATATGTAGATATGCTCTGAGGTATGGCTCCTAGGTACTTCCATGTCCTGTAATTTGACAATCAATATCAACCATCTCAGCAAAGATTCAAGAATTCATTCTCTCTGCCTCCCTCCCTCCCTCCCTCCCCCCGTCTTCCTGATCCTTTATCTCCCATGACCCAACTTCTCTTTTTCTTCCTTCTCCTCCTCTCCTCCCATTTATTCTCACTTTTATCCCTTTCACAGTTTTGGTATGGGTTGACTTTGTGCCTCCAATGGACTAATCACTGGCAAGAAAAATGTCAACTATGTTTCACCATGCCCCCTGCTACTTGTCTGTTGTTCGTATATTTGACAAATCCACTGGAAACACACAAAGAAAAGCAAAGACAACTCTTGGTAGACAGTGGCCGCTGTTACCAGACATAAGAAAGTAGCCAAGTAAGTACACATTTTAAGAGAACTTTAAAAGGAAGTACAAAATTCTGAATGCCAACATGTAAGAATGGAAAAGCCACACAAATGTTAAACCTATAGTCACACTTCCAAATATCTCCAATTTATTAAAGAACATACAGAGAGGATCCAGTCTAAATGGAATTCTAAATTTTATTAACTATCTCATACATCTATACCTCCTGTAAGGGCATCGTGAAACAATGATCTCTAACATGAGCATATTTTTCAGAGTATTTCTCATAGCTTGTTTTGAGGATTTTCAATATCCTGAGATGCTTCATGAAGGTTCTAAGGTTAAATTCTACTGGAAGTACTTACATATTACAACATCCCTGGAGAGTTATGATCTATGTTAGAGAATTTGTTTAAATTCTTTGATCTCAGAACACTTCAACCACATACACAATAAATAAACAACAGAAGAAAGAAAGAGAAAAATTTCAGAACAC
>NW_008338999.1:4738110-4767307 GCF_000622305.1 Nannospalax galili
GTATCCCGTGAAAGCTCCATGGAGTGCATTTTGGAAAACAATCATATGATCGTTACGAAGCTGCATGTATTTTACATATATATTTTATATCCTTTCTAGTACCTCCCTGTTGTTAGAGTTAATTTTTCTTTCTAATTTCAGGGGCTATCAATAAGCTTTAAGCAATTTCCATATGACAAATACTTCAAAACTTACCAAACCAAAACATTTTTTGGTAAGAATACAGAATTTTGAATATAAAAGAAATCTGTTGGTTCATTTTACAATTTACACTGATTGTAAAGGAATTACACACAAGAAAATCTGTTACCTGTATCTGTTACCTCCTTTCTCGTGGGCTAAGCAAATGGATTGTGTGGTGGGGTCTGCCTTTTACTGAGCTTCAGTTTCTCTGCATGTAAAATTAAGGTAATACTAAACTCTTTTCTGAGCTCTTTGGAAAAATAATTACATAATGAAAAATTTTGAAAATCCAGCTTCATCATTACTAAATATGTTTCAATTAACTTGATTTATTAGCTTTCATTCTATTTCAGGCCAAATTTTCAAACTATGTGCTGAGCATCTACCGAATGAAAAGTATTGTTCTAGGTGTTGGTGGTAGGGTTTGTGGATAGAGTAGAATTAAAAGAGAGAGATAAGCATGATGTTCAGGGTGTTTGCATGGCAGCTTGCTTCCTGGTGGAATCAAGTCTACATTCTTCAATAAACAGGATCATTAGACTTGCCATTGCCAGAGAAAATATTTTATACCCTTAGTGAAATAGATTTTTTTTTTCAAATGTTACCCCTTTGAAAGTACAAAGGATCAAATCCTACCCCTAGGAATGAATTCCTAAAGTTGAGAGAGAAGATGGTCAAATTTAGGATTCACCTCAGGTCACCTCTCCCACAGAAAGAGGTTCTCTTTGTGTTGCTTGGTGTGCAAGTTCATAATGACTCCCAGGTAGCCTGATTCCATGAGAGCTGTGAGACTCTTATTTTGCTTATGAGGTTTCAGTGAAGAAAATAATTAGATTTGAAATAAAGAGATATCTACTAATCATCTTTTCCAAGTTCCAGAGTTTATGAAGAGCCTTGCAAAAGTACCCGCTTGCATGCCAGCTGAGTCCCTGGAGTGTCTTAAGAGTGGTTATTTCTGAGCTAGTGGTGCACACAATGAAGATTCTGCTTTGCATGTGGATGAGTAAACAACTCAGTCCATCAAAGCATGAATTTCAAAAACTACAACCAATATCTCCCTTTCCATCCCAATTCCCATTCCACTTTCAGGTAGAGAAAACAGTTCACATCTTAGTACACATCCTATTCTAAACACTCTTCTAAAAGGTACTTTGATTAGTTTCCCCCTCCCCCCAATCCTAGTCCTGCATAAGATTTCTTGGTTTTTTTTGTGTGTGTCTGATTTGTTTTAAATTTTCTTAACCTAATACAGAGAGAAAGAGAGAGACAGAGACAGAGAGAGAGAGAGAACCTCCTCATTATTTTGAGGACAACTATTAAATAGTAGATATAAACAAGCACTGTCCTGGCCCCATTCTATTTTTGACATAATTGAAACCATCAGTCCACCTCATAAAGCAGAGCAATTGGAGATCTTTCTACTGGTCAGTCACCAAACAATTAGCTAGGGGCCCTGGGTGATCTCACCTGATCAGAGAGAGACGATGCAACCATTCTCACAACAGTTAGACAGACTAGTATAAGGGAAAGCCACTGGCTTGCTTGTTAGGTAAGTCTAATTTTAATCCTGGTTCTCATTCTTAACATTGATGTTAATGTAGGAAAATTAATTTCTTTTTTTCAGTTCATTTTATGTTACTATAACAGACTACATGAGATTGGAACTTTATTTGCCTTTTACTGCACTTTATTATTTGCTGATGTAAAGACCAAGTATCACTAACTTGCCTAGGTTGACCTGGAACTCATTTCCTTTGTAGTCCAAGGTGGATACTGGACTCATGTTTCTCATTCTTCAGCCTCTTTTGTAACATAGTCACAAGTGCAAGCCACAATGCCCATCCCTTGATAACTTCCATTATTTTTTAAAAAGGAAATGTATTTCTTAAAGTTCTATACTCATAGAAATCTATGACCGAACCCGATGAGGGCCAGTTTTCTGAAAAGGACTTTTTTTCCATGTTGTACAGGGTAAGATCAGGAATCACATGAAGGGCAGGTGAAGATGAGACTGTCAAATGGTTTTTGAGTGACAAGTAAACCATTCCTTCTTTCAATAGCCAGTCAGTCCATTAATCCATGAATGGGCTAGCTCACATAAGAAGGCAGAGCCCTCATGATACAGCCACCTCCAAGAGTCTGACTTCTAATACCATTAGCACATGACTTCATAGATTCAACTTCTAAGCCATGGATTTAGAAGGTGACTCATTTAAGCCATAGCATCCCCAGACATTGGTTTCTCCATGTGCAAAGATATGCTGCAGGTGCAGTTATGATGATTTAAATCCTGTATATTAGATATAAATAGCTTGGGTCTTACTTATTAAGTCTCCAACAAATGGAATCTATTTCTTTTCATTTACTTTTTTTTTGTTTTCCAGTTATGAGCATCTTGCCTGTCATCTAGTAATCTGGAAAAGTTAGAAAGACATGTATATATGTTAATGTTAAATCTTTCCATTGACATGTATTGCCTGATCACAATTCTTCTGTACATGAAACATTAGAATTAATTATACAGTAAAAGATTTTTAAAGTTTTGAAATAACCTTAGGACCTGCACCTACCTTGACTAAATATTCAAGACATATTAAAAATAGTAGAAAAATAAATTTTTATACAAATTTACAGGATAAAGTGTGCTTAAAATTGAACTTTTCAAGCTTTCAGTTCTTATGCATTTCTTTTACTTTTACACTGATTTTGCATAACATCATTTACCCACACAATATGTCCTTATTTAATTTAATTGACAACTGAGAGGGAAAAATATGAGTTGCCAATTTGAGGGAAATTCTTAAGTAAATAAGAATCAAAGAAATCAAACCTACCCCCACCACAAATAAAATGTATTCTCAAACAACCACAGTCAAAACAAGATCATTAAAGTACGAAATGTACTTTGGTTATTTATTTTGATCAGTATTTCTTAAGTTTAATTATTTATGATAATAATATCCTCTTAAATGTACAGTAGGCTATTTTCTAAGGTAATAAAGTTTAAGTAAAATGAGTAGCCAAAGCATTACTCTGCCTGAATGTCTTTTCTGAGAAGCTAGATGTCATATCTAATTTTTAAAATTGATGCCTGTGTTTGAGACTTAGTAAGTGTACATTATTTGCCAATGTCATATCTCAGTATGTTATATTTGTTTTATGATGCCATGTGTGTATGTGAGTTTGAATATCTGCAATTGAATAGAATGAAATATATCTCAAGATACAGAGACCCCTGTGATAAAAGGACTCACTATCCCAAGATCCATGAGGGTATTCTTACTGGCTAGTATCAAGGGTCATTATTTCTGTGTACCATTCTGTATCCCGAGGAGACAAAAGAGGACAGACTGATCCCTTGACTTGAAGGCTCCATCAGGACATTGGTGTTGTGGACTTCACTGAATAATATTCAAATGACTTTAGGAATTTATAGCTTCATCTGGATAATGTAATGTTTTATAACCATTAAATTATTGTTAGACAAATTTTATTAATGTAATATTACCTATGTTCCTTTGATTCTTCATGAACTAATATCTTCTGAGATTGTTACTTCTCGCCTCATACCCCTTACATTGCTCTTCTTCCCGTCCTCATCATCAGTCTATTCATATAGATCATAGTTCTAAGACATCGGGCAGCATCTGTCAAGTTTAATGCTTACCACTCTCAAGCTGTGGACGAAGGAACATGATACGTGCTCTGGGAATGTATATGCAGAAGAGATGAAGGAGTACAAGTCACACTGTTGACCTTCACCCACCGCTGGGAGATAACACCATAAAGAAAATAAATAAATAAGCTGAGGGAGTTTTAGTGTGTATCATTATTGAAGAAATCTATGATTTACTGTTCAATATACCAAGGCTTATGGTATAACTTAGCTGTGGAAGTCCCTGATTTACTGTAAAGCACGGCGGGGCTTATCATGCAACTATTATATGGGAATGTTGGTGCAGACATGGTAAGGTTTTGCAGAGACTATTAACAATGACTGACAAGCTTTACTCCAGTGGACCAAAGCAGACTCTCACCAGCAAACACAATTGTTATTTTCAGCATCTGAAGTTCCACTGTTTTAAATTTATTCGGTGCAGATGTTAAGGGTAACTTATATGTCTGCTATATTTTTCTCTCGTCATTTTGCAGCTAAGCTTGTGCTTTAAAGTAAATTGTTATATGAGGTTTACTGTCATATGATTCTGGCATCCACTTTGCAGGATTTAAAGGCTTTTTAAGAGACATTATAGCTGAAGAAGTGTCATATTAAAACACTTAAAGCACTGGGCTTTCCCACCTCACATCAATCTTAGATTTAAGCCCTTCACAGGCCATCTTGACAATAGGATAGGATCAGAGCTCCTCAGCTAAGGACAGGGACTGCAAATTAAGTTCTGGTCTCCTTTTTTGATGGAAAGATAACTAAGTGGATAGCCACCAGCATTGCACAGTGTATGGAACCTGGTGGGCATGCTTAGTAGTTGGAAGTTTAAATGGAGGCCAGAATACTTGGGATTTCTGCCATTCATTGCACTTGTCCTCACATGATTGCCTCTGCCTGACATCCTTTGTCCTCCATTGACCTACTCTCAGCTTATCCCAGCCCCTCTGAGCTTAAGATTGGAATCATTTATTCCTGTCTTCTCTTTCCTCCTGTATTAATTCTAAACAAGTTTGTATGTAGTTTTTCCTCTCTATTGATAAACTTCAGCATCTAATTACTTTCTGATATGTTAGATATTTGGTACGTTTTAATTGAATGAGTGAACTTTATCAGCCATGGTTAGTGGGAGAATTTGTCATAATGAGTGACAAAAATACCAGAATTCTTCCAAGGAGAGCTTTGGTTTGAACAACATAGAAGCAAACAGGTCAAAGAACAGGATAAAAATTGAGTAGTGAATGAAAGAGTGGAAAATGGAAGGATAGGAATGGAATGATATCATGGTGTGTAAATGTAGGAATTGGAGAACAGGGATTCCTGGGTTTAGATCCTGATGGATTGCATCTTGCTAGTTTTAAGTCTTTTCTTTTTCGCTTCTTTTTTCCATTCCCCAGTCCTCCGCTTTTAATGTCTAAGGTGCTTCATGCTCCAGGCTCATTTTTTAAAGACTTACGTTTTTCTTTTTAATTACACGTATGTATTTGGGAGGGCCTATGGATTTGTGAATGCAGGTGCCCAAAGAGGCCAGAGAGGGCATTAGATCCACTAAAGCATCAGGAATTTGTAAGCAACGGTTTTACTGTGCTTCTCTACTGCTGTGATAAATATCATGGCCAAAACAACGGCGGGGAAGAAGGTTTGCTTCACCTTACAGCTTACAGTCCATCCTGGAAGGAAGCCACCAGGAACTCATGGCAGGAACCTGGAGGCAGAAGCTGAAGCAGAGCCCATGGGGGATGCTACAAACTGCCTCGCTCCTCTGATCTGTTTTCCTATACAACCCAGGACCACATGCCCAAGGGTAGCACCAACTACGGTGGGCTAACCTTTTCCACACCAGGCAACACTAAAAAGAAATGCCTCACCGACATGCCCACAGGCCAGTTTGACAGAGGAAATTACCCAGCTGAGGTTTTCTCTTCCCAAGTGAGTTAACTTGACAAACTGAAGCTGTGCAGCATACCATCCGACAGGCGTGCTGGGAGCTGAACTCAGCTCCTCTGAAACAGCGGCACATGCTCTTAAACACTGGCCTAACTATCCAGCCCCTAACTGCAACTCTTTAAGCAGATTGTTAACCCTCTGGCCCTGACTTTCTTCACCTGTAAAACAAAGATTAGAGTCATACATGCTGTGTGAAATTAGATGCTAATCACATTAAGTAAATATGAAAGAGCTACAAAGAGTGCCCATCACATAGGGAGTACTATGCTTTGGTCACTGTATTCCAAGACTCTTTTGAAGAATTTGTGTAGTAACCCTGAACACACTTGCTAATGATTTAATATTTTCCAGGTGAGCATTGCTGCCTTAAAATTCCTTTAACTGATGGTATAGTGGAACTACGGAGGATTCAATGTACAGGAACATAGAATGGGATTTACTATGCTGAAGAGTTAACAGAAACACGTAGGCTTAACATTACTACACTGGAATCCACTAGCTTTTAGGAAAATTTTATGCTTATGTCTGTGCTAGACAAAAGCCTGGGATCCTGATTATGAAATCCCAGAAAATATCTATGGTTTACCCCTCCTTGTCAAAATCATCCAGTGATATGGTGGAAAGCTGATGCTGGGAAGCTTCCTAGTTCCTGTTAAAGAATGAATTAGAATTTATATCCACTGTAAATCTGCCAAAACTCTAAATGGAACCCAAGAAAACATGTATGTCTATAATTGGTTGGATAAATTTTTGTACAGACAGGTTTGTTGAATTAATGCATATAATCCATTTATTTTTCTGAATTGCTCTGAGCACTCTTCAAGGAAGAGCTGTGTACTGCAATGTGGAGACACTCAGCAGAATCACAGCACACTCCAAGATGTAAAGAAGAAGAAGAAAAGGCCCCCAGTCCATTGCTCTTGCCCACTACACATTCCTTCTTCTATATTATTGTGGATTTAGCTAGCATTATCTTCTGTATGTTGGAAATTGCTAGGTTTATATCTCCTCTTTTCCTCTCTGAACTCTAGACTTGTATACCTAATTTCTTGTCCCATAGAAACAGAAACTAAACCAGAACAATGACTAAATAGCTTCTCAACTCAATATGTTCAAAATAGAACCCTTTGAATTCCTCAAAACTGATCAGAAGAATCTTGTTTTCTCTCTCACTGGAAGCACCAATCTTCTATCCATTGAGATAAAAATTCATAGAATTTTTGACTTCTTTCTCCTTCATGCCCATATCTGATCTCAACAACTGTTTTTCTGAATTCACTTTTAAAATGTATTCAAAATATGAATGCCAGAAACATGTGACAGAAGTGTGATGGTTTATTGAGGGCCAGATGTGCCTATACCTAAGAAATGCAGACAACCTTTAAACTAGATGGCAGGAGGGGCTTGCACAATTCTTTAACACAGGCTGATAGAAGATTAGAGTGTTATAAGTGGTGTTTAATGGGTGACTCAGATAGGGCTCAGAACATCAAAATGCTGACAGAAATATACACATGGCTTATGATATTTCAAATAGAAATGAAGACTGTATTTGAAGTTGTACCAGATGTCACCTGAGGTATGTGGTGGCAAAGGCTTTGGATATACTTTATTCGTGTTGTAAGACAGTAAGTCTCTTAAGTATAAAGTGAATGGACTGGTTTATTTGGTAGAGGAAATTTCAAGGCAGTGCAGACTTCAGGCAGCAGCAGAGGTAGGTGTTCCTGGGTACTTTTAGCACATATTTATAGGAAGAATCAGGAGCACAGAGCAGTAGGAAAAAAATGACACGTGTAATATGAACAGAAAAGAGACACGATTAAAGGTGTATCTGTGCCGTCCTTTCTAGCTTCTTTAATGATGGAGGAAGCAGCAGACCATGAGCAGAGCCAGCCCGAGAGAGTGTCCATGCAGGCTGCAAATGGCAAAGCCATAGGTGTGAGGCCGTACAAAGCCTTAGGAGTCCATATCCTATTACTATGTACCCCAGACACAAGGCATGGCACTTGGACAGTAATGTTGCCTTCTTTCAGTCCCATGATGGCTTTGTTCCCTTGGGGTGACACTGACCACAGTATCTGACAGAAACAATTTAAGGGAGTAAATACTTATTTTGGCTCATGGTTTCAGTGAGTTTCAGTCCCCCACAGCAGGGAAGGCATGGCTGAGTAGCTCAATTCACAGCAGGAGTGTGTGACCAGAGACTATTCACATCATAGTGAAGCAGGAAACAGAGAGCAAGACAAAAGATGACATCAGGTATAAACTTCAAAAGCCTGACTCTAGTAACCTCCTTCTGCCATCAGGACTCCGCGTTCTAAATATTCCACAGCCTCCCAAAATGGTGCTGCCAATTGAAGACAAAGTGTTGAAGAGATGAGACTGCAGGTGTGCACGAGCATCATGGCACTTTTGTGGAGGTCAGAGGACAGATTGCCACAGCTAGTTCTCTCCTACCATATGGGTCCTGGGGATAGAACTCATGCCAGAAGACTTGGTGGTTAGTTCCTTTACCCGCTGAGCCATCTCCCCAGCCACTGTAGAGAGATGGCATTTTGGAAACCATAACATATTTATTTCTATTGCTATTGGTCTTCTCTTTGCGAATATAAATGTCTGCTCCATGACATTGCATGTCAGAAATAGGTAGTAATGATTCATTTTTACAGTTGCTCACAACTGAGAATTTTCCTTAATTCTTAGAGGCAACTTGGAACTTGGACATAAGCAGTATTGGAAAGGTTAAGATTTGGGGACACACGGAGATGGATTGTGTTCATTTTGCATAGTGAGATAGATATGTGCCTTTGAGGAGCAGGGGCAGAGTTCTATAATTTGGGTCTGGAATGTTCCCCCAAGACCTATGTGTTAAAGGCTTGGTGCTAATTTGGAGTGCAAGAAACCTTCAAAGTTGTGGGACAAAAGTAAAATTTCCTCTAAAAAGAGGAAAGAGGAAAGTTGATTGTCTCATACTTCTGCTACAATAAAGTAGCACTGACTAAAGCAGCAGGTTGGCATACGGCCTTTCTGAATTATTCTAGTAGCTTCCTAACTATTCTAAAGGGCTTCAAGCCTTCCTTTGTATAAAGATATCTTCAACCCTGCAGCTAGTGATGCCACATTTGTGCTCAAAATCTTTCAAATGAATATTTTACTCCAGAGTGAAATCCAAAGCCCTTATGCAAGCTAAAAGACTGTGTGATCTATCATCTTTCTATCACCTTCATGGAACTTATTCTTTAACGCTTTTCTTCAAGTTGATTGTAGCCTCTCGGTTCCCACTCCTTATACATGTTAGCTGTACTAAACCTCCAGATGAAATGCTCTTGTGTGACTCTTTTCCCAAGATCCTTCAGGTCTGCTCAAAAATCAACTTGCCAATAGTCGTCCAAGAGGAGCCCGTGGAAATCCCACCTCTCATCCCTTCTGGCTTTCTACTCCATTTTTCTCCTTGAATTTGTTTCCCCTACATCACATAATTTAGTATAGATTATGTTTAGGCTTTGACTTACCCTTTCTAAGTTATATGTCTCATGAGTGATGAAATTCTTATGCTTCATTGACTACATCTCCATATGTATATAACCAATAGACTTGTGGTGTTTTAATCAATGAAGAGAAATGAATCAAATGAATGGAAAAATTGTATGTTTAAATTGTACATTTGTTGTATTATACTGATGGAAAAACTTTTAAATTTTTATTGCATCAATTAATTAATGTGTGATGCTCACGTGTGTGTGTTTTTGTGTGTGTATGTGTGTGTGTGTGTGTGTGTATGTGTAGGTCAAAAAACAACTTGTCTGAGTTAGTTCTCTCTTTCCAACATACAGGTTCACAGAATACAATGGAAATACAAGTCAACATATGGTTAGGGTGTTTTCAGTTCAGTACCCTGTTGCTTGTGGAAGTGAGACTAGCACTGTATAGTGTCGTCTTTCGACTCCTAGGGATGGTTATTTGAACAGAAATAAGCAAAAAGGAGAAATGTGTAATCAACAATGAATTACTAGGAGGATGGACTATAATTTCTTAGACCTGTACCTCTTTCCTCCTTCTGAGCACCTGCTCAGCTCACATCTTGAAGAAATAATAAGGAAGGAAGGGAGATAACAAAGGCTCGCTCTGAAAGGAGGTGCCCATGTGTTAGGTAACCATTGCTGAAAGAGTAAACCAAGAAAACCAATTAGATCTCTAAGCTTTAGAAGAAAAGGTCTTGTCCAAAGATTTAATATTTCTAACTTTAGCCCCCAGCGCCTCCCTGTTCTATTGATCTCTGATAGTGCCAGACTCACTTTCTTTAACAGTCACCCTAGCAACCCCATATCCCAGCAGATCTAAGACTTCTCTTTATGTTTTACACATAACTTAGTTGGGAAAAACAAGGCAGCTGGGATTCCTAACATGAAGAGATTTTCTTTTTATAAGGGTTAGTTCCACTCCTTAGAACAAAGATATTGGACTCAGGCTGGAGGTCAATAAAAATTGTAACCTACTTGTAAAACGGCTGATCTGCTTTCAAGGTTCCAAACATCTTTCTGTTTCTGTAGGCACTAAGAAGTGCGCTGAGGATGGTGATTTGGTCCTCCTTATCAAATTCCACCCATTTTATATGCAATATGCAATAATAGTATCAATTTTGAAGTTCAAGAAAGAAGAGGGAAAAAAATCAAAAGTTGGGGTTTGGGGAGCAAGTACTGTTTTAACTAAGTCTGTTAAGTCAGCCAGTAAACTTAAAGTAATATCCTTGATAATAGATTCAGAAGTTTATTAGATAGTTGAAATACTCTAGATAATATGTTTTATAAGAATAAACAAAAATTGAAATGAAAAAAAATGCATTTTGAGCTTAGTTTAGTCAATGAAAACTTCATATAGGCAAAGAAAATGTCTGAAAGAAGGGAAAACATGAACAAGGCTGGAAAAGGACTGTTTTCCAGGCTGAAAGAATGGCTCAGTTAGCAACATAGTGCCACGCAATCAGGAGGACCCGAGTTCAGATCCTAGTCACTCATATAAAAGCTGGGTGTGGTGATCCACATATGCAACCCTAGAACTGGAGAGTGGGAGACAGGAGGATGATCCCCAGGGCTCACTAGCCTACCAGTCTAGCCAGATAGTGAATTCTGAATTCAGATCAGAGAATAAAGTGAACAACAATTGAGGGAGATGCCTGACATAGTCTTCTGGCCTCCACACACATACATATGCATGTATACATGCCCTTTCACACACATGTGCACACACACATTCACATATACACACAAACTGACACTTTTTAAAAGAGCAGGGGGGTAGAGAGATGACTCAGCAGTTAAGAACGCTGGCTACTCTTCTAGAGGACCAGGCTTTAGTTTCCAGCACCCACATGGCAGCTCACAACTGTCCATAACACTCCAGAGGATCTTACTACTTCTTCTGGCCTCCAAGGGCATTGCATAGCATGGGCACGCTTATATGCAGGCAAAACACTTATATACATAAATTTTCAAAATTACAAAAAAAAGAATGGTAGTATTTACATTTAATATGAAAATTATATTTTTGCACATAAATAAGGTATTTTTTGAAATTAAGAATCTTTTCTTTATTCTTCCAATGCCAAAATATCTATTGTTTTATTTCCTGAAACTCATAGTAAGTAGCAATTTCTCAACACCAGTCATTTCCTCTTAATTGATAGTTTGCCCTTTTTGTTTGCAACTTGTTGTAAAGATACAATTTGATGTTAAAATTTTTTAAATGGAGGTCTTTGTGTCTTTAATTCATTTTTTATTTCACATTCCTAATAATCTCAATAAGTTATATAATAACCTTTAAAGTGTGAATTAGGGGATGCTATAACATGACCTTTCTATGGTGGCAATAATATTGTTAATGCCCTTAGGTTTAATTTTTTTGAGACAGTGTCTCCAAGTAATCCCAACTGGCCAAGAACTTGCTTTGTAGACCAGGCTGGACTCCATCCCAGAGATCTGCCTGCATCTGCCTCCCAAGTGTTGGTATCAAAGGGGTGGGCAGAAAATTCCCAGCCCCAGGATCAGGCAGACAGACCTGCTCAGCCAGGACTCTGAACCAAAATTAAATTTTAAAAAAGCAGAGTAGAAGTTCCTGTTGAACACATAACCAACAAAGAACATCCATAGGCCCAGACAGCAACACAAAAACTGCAGACAATATGAAAAAACAGAAAAAATATGTCCCCAACAAAACCCACGAATTCTACAGAAGTGCAGAACACTGAGAACCACCCTGTAGAGCCCCAGGACACAGAATTTAAAAGAACAATAATAAACATGATCAAAGAGATATAAGAAAACCCAGACAACTCAAAGAACTCAAAGAGTAAAGGCATAAACTTTTCATGGAAACTCAAGAATATATGAATAGGTGGCTTAATGAAATATCAAGAATAATTCATAATTCAAAGAGTGAGTTCACTAAAGAGATGGAAATAGTGAAGAAAATCCAAATGGAAATGAACATGGAACTGAAAGACTCAATAAAACAAATAGAAACAATAAGAGAAAGTCTCACAGGCAGAATGAATGAAATGGAAAACAGAATATCAAGACTGAAGGATAAAGTTGAAGATCTGGACTCCTTAAGCAAAGACTATGCAAAATTCAAAAAAACATAGGAATGGAACACTCAGGAAATGTGGGAAAGCATGAAATGACCAAATCTACATATTATAGGCATGCAGGGAAGAGAAGATCAAACCAATGACATTGAACAGATCCTCAATAGGATTATAGAAGAAAACTTCCCTAAATTAGGGAAAAATATACCTATGGAGATTCAAGAAGCACAGAGAATACCATTAAGACATGATCAGAACAGAAGGTCCCCATGATGTATCTTAGTAAAAACATTAAATGTACAGAGCAAAGAGAGGGTACTAAAAGCTGCTAGAGAAAAACAGCAAGTTACAAATAAAGGAAAACTCATCAGAATTACACCTGACTTTTCAGTGCAAACTATGAAAGCCAGAAGAACCTGTAAAACATTATTCCCAGTTCCAAACAACCATGGATGCCAACCCCGAATACTTTATCCAACAAAATTATCTGTCAAGGTCGAAGGGGAAAGAAAATTTTCCAGGACACAAATAGGCTGAAAGAATTTCATGTCTTTAAAACCAAGTATTACAAAGAATACTTGAAACAATACAAAGGACCAAAGAAAGGAATGAGTACGCCCAAAATGCTACAGAAAGAAAATAAAGGTGTAACAGAAACACAAAATAGGGCCACAAACACAGAGATTAAAATGACAGTACACAATTCGCACCTTTCAATAATAACACTAAATATCAATGGCCTCACCTTCCCTGTCAAAAGACACAGGCTGGTGCAATGGATCAAGAAAGAATATCCATCGTTTTGCTGTCTTCAAGAAACTCATCTCACTTCCAAGGATAGACACTATCTTACAGTGAAAGGAAGGAAAAAAAGTATTCCAAACAAATGGCCCTAAGAAGCAAGCAGGTGTTGCAATTTTAATATCTGACAAATAGACTTCAAATTAAAACTCATCAGAAGAGATAAGGAGGGTTACTTCATTCTAATCAAAGGAAAAATTGACCAAGAAGATATTACAATCATGAACATTTATGCACCAAATTCTGGAGCACTCAATTTCATAATATCAGTAGTTCAGGCCTATAAAACACAGACTGGCACCAACTCAGTGATAGTGGGCAACTTCAATACCTCACCTTCTTCAACAGACAAGCCAACTGCACAAAGAATAAACAGAGATATATGAATTAAATGACATACTATATGCAATGGACCTAACTGATATATAGAATATTCCAACCAACCACCAAAGAATACACTTTCTACTCATGCAACTTATTCTAAAATTGGCCACATTCTGGGGCACAAAACAAACAAATCTCAACAAATACCAAAAAATTGAAATAATTCCATGCCTTCTATATAATCAACAGCAGAAGAAGCTCTAATAAATGCAGAAACTTATGGAGATTAAACAACACACTCCTGAATCATGAATGGATCAAAGAAGAAATCAAGAAAGAAATAAAAGTATTCCTGGAACAAGATGAAAATGAGAACACAACACAACAAGACCTCTGAGACACCCTAAAAGGCAAGTTTATAGCTCTTAGCGCCTACATTAAAAAATCAGAAAGAGCACGTGTAAACGATTTGACAATACAAGGCTACAACAAACCAACCCCAAACCTCATAGATGAGAAGAAATAACAAAACTCAGAGCAGAAATTAATGAAATAGAAACAAAGAAAGCAATACAAAAAATTAATGAATCCAAGAGATGGTTCTTTGAAAGGTTAAACGGGATAGACAGATCCTTAGCCCAGTTAACCAAAAGAAAGAAAGAGCAAATCCAAATTAACAAAACCAGAGATAAAAAGGGAAACATCGCAGCAGACAACAACAACAAAAAATTCAAAATATTGTAAGGGAATACTTAAATTTGAAAAACCTAAAAGAAATGGATGGATTCCTAAAATTATGGCCACCACCAAAGTTAAACCAAGAGGAGATCAACAACCTAAACAGACCTATAACAAATAAGGAAATAGAAGCAGTAATACAAAACCTCCTAACTAAAAAAGCCCAGGCCAGATGGCTTCGCAGCAGAATTCTACGAGACATTCCAAGAAAATCTACAACCAAAAGTGCTTAAATTATTCAAAAAGACAGAAACAGAGGAAGAACTCCTAAAGTCCTTCTATGAAGCCAGTATCACTCTAATACCAAAGCCAGGTACAAAAAAGAAAACCATAGACCCACATCTTTAATGAACACAGATGCAAAGACACTCAACAAAATACTTCCAAACCACATACAGACACACATTAAAAAGATCATCCACCATGATCAAGTCAGCTTTATTCCAGAGCTGCAAGGATGGCTCAATATTTGTAAGTCAATAAATGTAATAAAACATATAAATGGATTTAAAGACAGAAACCACATGGTCATCTCAATAGATGCAGAAGAGGCATTTGAGAAAAATCCAACATGCATTCACCAAAGAAATTGGTCTGGAGGGAACATACTTCAACATAATTAAAACTGTATACAACAAACCCACAGCCAACATCATCCTAAGTGAGAAATACTGGAAGCATTCACATTAAAATCAGGAACCAGTCAGAGATGTCAACTATCTCCACTCCTTTTCAGTATAGTGCTTGAAACCATTGCTAGAGCAATAAGACAAGAGAAGGAAATTAAAGGAGCACCAGTTGGAAAAAAAGAGGTCAAACTATCCCCATTTGCAGATGATATGATATTATACTTATGAAATCCCCAAAATACCACTAGAAAACTGTTAGAATTGATTAATGCTTTCAGTAAAGTGGCAGGATACAAAATCAACTACAAAAATCAGTATCTTTTCTATATACCAATAACAAGCAATCAGAAAAAGCACTAGAGGAAACTCCCTATTCTCAATAGCCTCAAAAGCAATAAAATATTTAGGAATAAACCTAACCAAAAATAGTAAAGATCTCTATAATGAAAAATTTAAAACTCTAAACTTGAGAACTGAAGGATGGCAGGATTGGGAGGTAATGGGGGAGGGTGGGAATGGTGGGGGCACTGGGAAGGGAGGGAGGAGGGAGGCCAGATGGGAGAAAAAAGAGTAGAGATCTCGGGGGGCTAGGAAACCTAGAGGGAAAAGTGATGCCCTAGAAACCCTATGAGAAATGCACATACAGTGTCTGAACATTAATGCTTATGTACTGCTAAGAGCTGCTTGGAAGGGAACGCAATACGAGATAGAAGAGACCTCCCTTAGAGCAACAAACATGCCATATAGCACTCATCAAAGAAGTTTCTTTTTGCAACAAATGAAGGCTACTACAGAGTTGCACGTCTGATCAGGCATAGAGAACATTCACCTGGGGGGATGCCCAGTACTAGGTGACATATCTGCAGTCAAATCCTTACAATCAAGACTCATGGAACATAGTGGAATAAGGGGTAGAGAGAGGGATAATATGCCCATCAACTCTCCCCAGTGAGGCTTCAGTGTACATCAGAGAGAGTTACACACAGAAGACCTCAACTGGCCAAGTTTTGGAGAATAAGAGACTGTAGAATATAGGGTGGGACTCCTGTATGGAAGCGCATCCACCCACAGCTCAGGGACCATTGTGTAAGAGGAGGTGGTAAGATTATGAGAGCCAGGGCTGGTTCATGAACACATGAGGTAGAGGTTTCCAGGCCAATGGAGGCTTGCTCATTTGTGCCTGTGGCAGCAGTCCAACACAGAACCCATATCAGATAGCTCAATAAAACAAGGGCCCAAAGGGGAGGTGAGAAATCGGTGGTGGGGCAGCACTAGATCCAGAACTATTTGAGACTGGTTATTGCTGAATGAGGGTGAGTGTGACTTGCATATGACCACTGAATGGGCTGACTAGACTTCAATGGACACATTTGCACTGAAGCACATTTGAGTACAAATGCCTGAATGAATAGGACTCAGCATGTATGGTAGAGTGCATAGGGTCTGGGGGGGGCTTGGATGGGGAAGGGTGTCTGGATGTGAGCGGGAAACATTGTATGAAATTTTAAAAGCTCATTTTAAAAAAAGAGCAAAAAAATTTTTTTTAAAAAAGGCATGGGCAACCACACCTGGCCCTTCAAGTTTAATGTTTACACCATATGTCATTTGGGGGGAAAAAGAGAAACTTTTGGAATTGTGATATGTGTCTATATATATATGCACATCTATGTACACACATACATATACACACATACATATGCATATATGTATACATATATATGTTCATGTGTATATCTGTATATACGTATATTCATAGATAAATAGATACAGATATATCTCCATGGGAAAAGTTGGAGAAAACAGATATGAGAGATATAACAATCTAGAAGTAGAGAAGTGGAGGGGTAAGTTTTCATTAATAATCTTACTTCAGATTGCTAAAGTCAAATTTATCAGCTGATCAATATTAGGAAGTTGCTTGCCCACTTTAGTCATAATTTACCATAATGAACAATATGTGAATATAAAGTTGCATAATGTATGTTAAATCCTTGTTACAGAGCTTTGCAATTATATTAAATTATCAAATTCCACAGTTAATGCAACAGCACTACAATGATAGAAATATGTATTGTTCATATTATAGAATTTAAGAAGGTAAAAACCAGACTACTCTTTCCAACACACTCCTTGTTTCTGGTTTATTGTATTTGTTCATGGCTATCTCTCTTTTTTCTCTAAATTCTCAAGCATAGAACAACACATGTTCAAATTTTATTGGAATTCATGCCTGCTCTAGGAACTATCTATTGAGTCACCTTTTAATGCACCTTCTTCATTCTCAAGTCCTGAACAAACTTCCAGATCACTGAATCTCCTTGATCTTGTCTTGATTTTGTGGTTGGAATTCCCTTGAGCTTCCAGAAGAAAACATGATTCCTTCATTTAAAATCATCCAATAAGTCAGCATGTCAAGGTAGACTCTTAAGATGGTGTATTTGGTTTTCATTTCTTTTTCTTACAAGGCCATTTTGATTAATTAGTTCACTTTGCTTCCTTCCATTGGTTTAGAGTCTTAGAATGTTATTCCCTTTTTTATTCCCTATCTCCTTAATTTTCTTTGAATTTTTACATCTATCTTCACAATTGCCATTGACCCCCTTCTCTGGCCTAGACTGAATCTCTCATGGTGAATCTTCCTAACACTCCTCTTGTGAAATCATGCTCAAAATCTTTTCAAAAGAATCTCAATCAAAGTTTGTCATTTGGCCAATCCTATACTGTAGAGGGCCTACTAATGCAGGTGAACAGACACAGGGGTGCTTACTAAATAGTCCATGTGCCCACTTGTCCCAGGATCCTTTGTATTTCATTTGAAGTTGGGCAATGAGTTCCGGCTGAGGGTGGGAGTAGAAATAACTTAGGGCTTACATATGTAGAAGCAGGTCCTAGGAACTACATATGGGGATGGCAATGTCATAAAATAGTTGCACTGATGTGAATGACATCTTTAGTACCTACCTGTCTACCTGCCTACCATTAACCAGGGATGCCCATAGAGCATAAGTGAGAAATATATGCTCGTAGTGTAAAATGCCTATGATTTCTGATGAAGTATGTTTTCCTAGTATATGCCAACCTTTGTCAATTACACTGCATAGTAATTAACAAAGCAGAAAAATGAAACCAGTGGGACAGGTATCAGCACTGAAGAGCTGACTACAGACTTCCATTTCTCAAAGAGTGAAATCATCTCCAGAAGTGGCTGCTTGTTAATCGACAGAGTTAGAGTAAGCATTAATAAGCCTGAGGGTAACTGCACATGCTTTATGCCGCCAGGCGCACTCTGTTATTGCCATTATGAAATGGGGGCACTGATGGCTTTTTGAACGTTATTCATAAAGTAATGCACACAGAGACAAATGTGTTACCTCTACCTGTTGATTCACTATCAAGGTGTGTGAGTCTTGTTTTATCGTGCCGTCGTTTGAAAACGTTTACCTCTGAACTTAGTTCTAAATAAAAACATGGGTTTTTGCCTGTGCCATGACATCGTTTCATCTTTTCGTGTGCTGCCTACTTTTCACTTTGGGAAAAACAGTGAAATCAACTCCTTTTTCTTTGATTCTTCAGGCTTAATTGGAATGGAGCACTCGTGCTCAAATACAGGGGGCTTTCGCTTAACTATTCTACCTCATTTAAGAATAAAAAAACCTTCTTAGTTAAGCTAAGAGATGGCATTTGTGAATTCATAATGAGTATAGCATCCATCAGAGAGCTACAAAGCGCATAGGTACTCTAGGAAAGTTATGTCTATCTACAGGATTTGCAACATAGGAAAAGAATATGAAAAACTAGGATCCACAAAATAAAAAAGTCATTGGCTAACTAGACTTTTGCATTTCTACCTTTCATAGATACAAATAACCCCAAGACCTTTACTTTGTGTGAAGAACACCACCAAACCTTCAAAATTTCAGACACATCTAGTAGTTCTGCACCTCAAGTATACACATGATAGGAATTTTTAAATCACCCCAGAAAAACATGCGGCTAAAACTACACTTTTGACCAGATGATCTGAGGACAATTTTGTCTTGATTTCTTTCCCAATAATATTTTGGTAAGTCATGAAGGTTGGGATGCTTAAAAGTAGACATTTATTGCAAACCCCAGCTATAAACAGGGTCTGTTGCAAACTCGGTCAAAAATATTACTAAAAACAGAAGTGTTTATGGATTTCTTCAGAGAAACCACTTGGGTTTGTAGCTCAATGCACAGTGCTCTTACCTTAATATGTAAGTGGGTCTTTGACATGAGAGTCTGCCCTTGTATCTCCCACACATCTATCCCATTCTCTATATGTGTGTACATTTGCAAATGTACACACATCTTTCTACTAGTGTCAGTGTGCTTCACCTGACTGCTGGCCACAGTCCCTTGACTGATAAAAGGCATGCATTTTGCTTTTAATTTGCCATCTCCAAGTTGCAGACTAAGCTGTTATCATTGCACCACAGCAGGCTCAGCATTTTCTTAACAGCCTGTAATTCCTCTTAAAATGGAGCTAAATTGCCTGAATTGAACTAAATTCATGGTCTGGCCCTGTTTGTCCTCTGTTCAGGCTCCTTCTTCCTCTCTTCTCTCCAGCCACCTTGGCCATTTCAAAATATAATTTGTCTTCTCCCTGTTTTCCTATACCACAGGACCTTGGTAGATGCTGTCACCTCTTTTAGAATTCCAGCTTCCTTTGCCACACTCAAACCCCTAATCAGCCAGTAGTGCTCATGCATACTTTTTAGTGAATTCTCAGTGATTCTTGAGGATTTCTGTAAGGACCTAATGTGTTGGGTTTGTAGGCCAATAATTAAAATTGAAACTCCACATTTCTTCACATGAATAATTGGTTTTTGCATATTTCACTCAACTAAACTCTCACCCATAGGACAGATCCTTCCTGCTTTTTCGTTCAGAAGTGGGGCAGAGCAGGCATTCGATAAATGCCTGCTGACTGAATCAGTGACTCTCTGTAAGTCGCAGTCTGCCAAACTCCAAATCTTTCATATTTGCTAGGAAAAAGTGAAATACCCTTCACAAAGTGCTTAGCACACTATTGGGAACCCCGTGTGCTCTCTATAAATTATAGCTATGATAAAATAAAAATAAGATGGCCACATGACATTTCCTCCCCTTTTACATAGCATCAGAGAGTCACTCTACAGATTATATGAATGCTCATTTTAATTTCTGTTGAATGAGTTAATCAGTTTCTAACCAATCCACTTCTAAGGTAGGTAGAAAAGAGCAAAGATGAAGAAAAAAAAAAAGACAAACCAGATACTGAAGAATGTAGCTTAAGTTCAACTCCACAACAGAACTCCCAATAACAAACCTCCGAGAGAGAATGGTTAGCCAAGGAGTCACAGTTAGCACTACAGGACAGCAGACTTCCTGCATCTGGGGGAACAAGGGCTCCACCAAAATGCAGCATGCTTCTTCGGTGGCACCAAGTGAACTAGAGAACATAATTTCTAAAGAAATGAGGGTTGGAAAAAGAATGTATGAAAGAGGATGAGGTGAGAGTGTGCAGTTATCTCATTCCATTTCCTCATGTCAGGTCAATCTTTCCTCTTCCCAGGAACATGAGTAAAGGAGAGGGTTGCAGAAGATGCCAACGTTGCAATTTGAATGAAAAGCCTTTTATGTGAAAAGAGACATCAAGAGGTTGGAATGATGCTGCAGTTGGTAAAATGCTTTCTATACAAGCACGAAAACCTGTTTGAACTTCTGCACCCATGTCAAAGCCAGGCTCAGCATCATGCAGCAGTAATCCCAATGTTGGGGAGGTAGAGGCAGGGGAACCCCAGGGTTTAATTACTGGCCAATCAAGCTGAAGTAGCAAGCTCCGTGTTCAGTAAGGGACCCTGTCTCAAAAAAAGAAAGTGGAGCCAAGTGTTACCGGTGGCACACATCTTTAATTCCAGCACTGAGCAGGCAGACCCGGGGGATCTCTGTGAGTTCAAGGCCAGCCAGGTCTGCAAAATGGGTCTCTTTCTCAGAAAAAGAAAAGGGGCTGGAGAGATGGCTCAGTGGCTAAGAGCACTAGCTGCTCTTACAGAGGACCTGGGTTTGATTCCCAGCACCTATATGACTGCTAAAGCCTTCCATAACTTCAGTTTCAGGGAATCCAATGAGATCTTCTGGCCTCCATGGGCATGTGGTTGTACTCACATATATGCAGGAAAACACTCAGACACACTAAATATAAATAGGTAAATCCTCAAAAAGAAGGAGGAGGAAGAAGAAGAGGAGGAGGAGCAGGAATGTGATTGAGAACTGAGAGAGACACCCAGTGCCAACTTCTGGATTCCACATGTGCAACACAGGTATACTCACCCCTGCACGTGAACATGTACACACACAAAGAGCCATCAGAAAAACAGACTTAGATTCTTACCTTTGTAGCATATTAGATGCAATGTGCATTGTCCAAGAGCCCTTCTAATATATTTCTTTCCCTCTTTCTTCACCTGAACCACATTTGACTCTTCATATTTGAATACCTGTCCCAACAAAGGGTAAACAAAGGATGGGCATCTGGTGAGTTAGCGAGATGGCTCAGTCTGTAACGTGATTTTCATGAAAATATAAGGACCTAATTTTGGATTCTTAGCACCAACATAAAAAGCCATCATGGAAGCATGTGCCTGTAACCCTAGTGCTGGCAGGGGCTGGGGCAGACATACAGATTGCCGGGGTGGCTGACCAGTCATTCTAGCTACTCAGTGAGGTTCAGTGAGAGACTCTGTTCCAAAAATTATAAAAAAATAAATAAAGTGAGGAGGAACCAGTCTAGCTAATCAATGAGAACCAGGTTGAAAACTCTTGTAACAAAAAAACAGGTGAGGGACAATAGAATTGGATACTAGGCATAGACATCCGGCCTCAAGATGTACATGCATGGGCTCATACATCTTCATCCATGTGAACACACATATGCAACACACATATACACATCAAAAAACTTACAGAAATTGGACAGGAAACGGGTAGGTAACGATTTCTTGCATCTTCGCATTCTAGACTTCAGTGGTTTCCCCTTGCCAGCTCAAGAAGTCATGTGGGGTGATGGTATGATGCATATTTAAATCTGCTGCGTCTCTTTATAGCATCCCGATGCACAGCAGCTATGGCGATGCAGCAGATCTCATGGACCTCCCTCACTTTTCCATGTTTTGTCATACTCCATCATTGCTGCACAAATCAAACACCAGCCCTTTAATGCTTGCCCCAGGCTTTCCCTCAGAAGGAACTATTCCAAAGCATTTATGATATTGCACATGAAATGTGATGAGTCCCTATTTGAAATTCTTCTGTATGAAACCAAGATGCTGCCTGCTATCCCCCATTATCTGTTTTCTGCACATTAAAAGTTTGGCAGAGCACATTTCTCAGATGCTATTTGAACTGACTGTGGCTATTTAAATAAAGTTCTGGCAAATAGAACATGAACAGAAAGCATATTTATAGCTGTAGTTCCTTCTCCTTTAAGAATACGTCCCTCTTTTCCTGTCCCTCTCCATGTTAGCTGGAATTTTAGTGTAATGGCTGTGTTGAGTCTACCCTCTTCTGTCAGGAATAGCCTTATGTGAATGATGGGAACCAAAGGAGTAAACCACCAGTCATCCCAGACTGTTAAAGTTCAGACTGCTAAGCGGAAGAAGTAAACTTTCGTTTAATTTAAGTTACTGTCACTTGATCACATTGTTACAGCCTAAACTGTAGCCAGTCCTGGGTGTAGACATTGCAATCCTTTCCCATTTATTATCACATACTGAATTTGACATACAAGCAATTTTTTGTCTACTTGTACGATTCAGTCCAATCCTTCACAATGTGGGTCCCAGGAATCAAATTCAGGTCATCAGGCTTAGTAGTGAATGCCTTCACATGTTGAGCCATCTGAATGGGCCAAGCGAAGTTCTTTCATCTCTCAGAACATTTCAAGAAACTTGTTCTAAGTTCTCTTTCATTTTTAAGTTTTGTGTATACATGTATATAGTATATATGTGTTTACACGTGTGTGCAAGTTTTTGTGAACTTGTATGCACATGTATGTGAAGGCCAGAGGTCAAAACACTTCACCTTATGTTTAAGAGACAGGGTGTCTCACTGAACCTGAAATTAGAAGTTTCCGCTAGACTGGCTGACCAACGAGTCCTGGGATCAGACTGTCTCTGTCCCCTAAAGCTAGGATTATAAATGCACACAATTGCACTATTACAGCCAACTTTTATGTAAGTGCTGAGGATCCAGATTTAGTTCCTTATGCTTACGTAGCAGGCAGAGTATCTACTGTACCTTCTCCTCAAGCCCTCCCTCAAAGATCTGGCTTGGAAACATTCCCAAGTCATTTTTATATGCTGAAGATGAATACTGGCTGAGCTGACTCCCTGTGGCCCATGGGCCAGCCTGGTAGGTCCTGCGACTGTGTTTACTTGTCATTGCAACTGTTGTGATTTAATAACATCTGCAGTAAGTCTGTAAGATGTGAAATTGAAGAGTCGTTCTGGAATTCAATCTTCCTGAAGTCTGAATATAACCCAATTTCCTTATTGATTCATCAATCCATTATTCTTTCTCCTAGTCCATTGATTAGACCATCAGCCCTCAACTATCTGTATGGCACATGTCGCATTCAGTATCACTGTTTTTGATATTTCTTAAAAACATAAAGAAGATGTATATGCATTGGTTGGTTTTCTGGCACAATTAATTTACAATTTTAGTCAGCATCCAAGACTAACCAGGAATAATAATTTAAGAACAATATAGATGGAAGATGAGGAATCACTGCACAAGAATCTTCACAAGACAAACATGAGGGAGATTCTCTTTTCTCCAAGACAGCCATTTTATTAATTAATTTATTTATTTATTTTGCTTTTTTATAAGCTGGTTTGATTCCTTATTTCACATCCTGTTTGTGCCCTCATTTGCTAATTGTGTGAAAGGACAATTAAAAGGAAGGACAAGAAAAAGAGGAGAAAAAGAGCAAGTGGAGGACGGAACTGGAGGAGAAGAAGAAACATTGCAGATGTCTCTTCATTGCTCACCCACACCTTTGTACAGTGTGGGGCACTTTTGTGTACACGGGTTTATAAGCATACAAAAATTAAATTCTCCAAAACAAAAACAACGTGTTGTTCCTTTAAAGCTTCCACTGTCTGTAAACATGGGCTGAGATGTATTTTTAATAACTTTCAAATGGAAAGTGGTTCAGAAAGTAATTAATGCCCAAAGTATACACACTGATCATAACTATGAGAACATCACAGAAAATATTTCCCCTGTGAAAATTTCCTTCTTCTTTTCCCTTAAAAACGGTGATTTCTATGGACCACTGGGATTCCTGTCAGCAGAGTGCTTCTGTCTCCCCTGGCTCATGAACACAGTGTCTGGCTTCCTTTAAGGAGCTGGGGCAGAAACACCCACATTTTTTCCTTTATCTAGTCTCAGTAATCGTTTTCTTGCTTATTTCTTATACCATTATTGTGGAGGTTACAGCTTAGAGCACCCCTGAAGTTTGGATATTCATAAAATAATAGATGTTAAGTGGGAAAACCTGTAAGTGGGAAAAACCTGTTAAACTTTTATATGAAGGAAAACATACTGATGGTTGATGTATAATTAAAGTCAGTATTTATGAATGATTATATTCAATATATCAGTGTAATGCACGTGAATGCTCAGTATTAAAGATTTGAAATGGTGCTAAGATAGCTCATGTCAAGTGCACACAAGAAGATGTAATTAAAGATGCCCTTACTGCAGCAAGTGGCCTGTTACTCTTTTCTCCTGAAATAGCTGCAGAAAGTTTTGACAATGGAGCTCAATGCAAAAAGCCAGTCATTTCTAATTAACTTCCAGAGGAATAATATTTTTATTATATTGCTTCTACCAGCCGTATCAAGGTGATTTCGTAAGCTGTTCTTTTCATACTGCTCAACACCCTGCTCAAATTTTACATACAAACTTTCATGGTTAGCATAATCTCACCACCAATTTTTACTATAAATCATAGATAAGGGAGATTTATTGTCTTCTTTCAATTGCAATCCAATGACACATTATGGAAATTCCATCCATTTTTAAATATTTTCACCTCCATTTTCTAGAATTCTTGAATTACTCAGAGTTACATAGCAATTAATAAAGTTAGAAGGGGCATCCAGAGCTCCTAAATAGTTTTCTTCCTTAATCAGTTTCCCTTTTATTTCAGAAAAACAAGGAATAGCATTTAAAGTAGAAAATTTCTCCAATAAAATGGTTCCAGTTCCTTTTGAACATCATCGTGACTGGGCTTTGACGACTCAGAGGGTCCTGTGAAAGTGGAGGCTTATTAAAAGCACATGCACACTGGCTCTCCAGCAATCCAGCACTGGGAAAGACAGAAGAAAAAGAGGGTCAAGAAACAAGGCACTCTGGTGAGACCAGCAGAGAGTGAGGAGATTTTCCTTCTTGGCTTTTAGAAGCAGGCAGCAGACCCCTGCTTCCTTTATACTTACTATTTCAGTTCCCACTTTACCTGAGTATTCATGTTCTCACTTTTTCTACCTGAAGTCAACTGCATCCCCCAAATGTGACTAAACCCTAAGATGTTTTATGAAAGTGCAATTCAGATTATCCACATTTACTTTTAGTGAAGTATTTCATAACATACACAATACACTCATGCTGGGGAATTGGCGGATGGTGAAAAGAATTCACCCAAGTCAGTAGGAAAAGACAAGCCAGAGTACAGTGGGACCACCTGCCCTGAAATACGGGCTGCAGGAGTTTCTGCTCAGGAGTTACCCTCTTTCCAGTTACTGCCCCCACCCCCATGTAAATGATGGCAGTCCTGATTGATCATTGTTTGGGGCAGGGTTGAGGTGGGTTTACAGGGTGGCAGCTCAATGGTACAAGGTCCTGATTGGCCATGCTCACTCGTATATACTATAATGCCACTCAGACTTGGGGCAGACTTGAAACATCTGGTTTTCCTTGAAAAGACTGTGATTTTGCCCAAACTGAGCTGTTTTTCCTTTTTGGATGTACACTTATACTCTTCCTAGACCAGTCTTAGATTATTGAAAGTTCTTACTAGGGACATCACTCCCTTGTTAGTTTCTCAAGGCTGGTCTTCTCTCCAGAATACATTGCTTCACTCTATACAGTATACAGTATGCTAAAATACATTGTTATAGGTATTTGGCTTTGTACTATTGCTGTTAATCTTTTATTGTCCCTAATCTATAAATTAAGCATTTGTCATTCATTTTTGTGGAAATTTATAACATATTAGATTAAGTAGTGTCCTGGGGGTCCAGCATTTATTAGGGATTGTGAAAAGTATTGTTGTGGGTGAGAGGCGACTACTAAATTAATGCTATGGAAAGAATGGAAAATGTTCTGCAAATAGTTTCTGCTGGTATTT
Organism: Nannospalax galili; assembly: GCF_000622305.1. Taxonomy (NCBI): domain Eukaryota; kingdom Metazoa; phylum Chordata; class Mammalia; order Rodentia; family Spalacidae; genus Nannospalax; species Nannospalax galili. The sequence goes on from NW_008338999.1 coordinate 4,764,399, forward strand.
TAAAGATGAAAGATTTAACTGCAAGTTAAATCATGCACATCTCTCTGAACTTTTTGCTTCTAATTTGCTGTGCAGATTTAGGCATAAACAGCGGTAGCTAGGTTCCTAGTTATGCATAGCATGGACATCCTCATCTATGCTTGTGTTTATAACTTTCAGGTGAAAATATCTCTATCCATATTCCATGTTCTTCTTCATCAGATACATACATACACACACACACACACACACACACACATACTATTTCTCTATGATTTTCAGTAATCACTTCTTATCAACTTCCTTAGACCTGCCAGTTGGCTTCTTTCATTAAAAAAAGACAAACTCTGGCTAACTTATGGTCAAGGGAATATTTGTGAAAGATACTAAGGCCTCATAGACTTATAGGAAGGCTTGAACACAGGTTAGAGGATAGGCTGCAGGCACTGAGCTGTTCTCATAGGCAGGGAGTCTGAAAAGGTGGCAATAGTTACATGGCCAAACAGGAGAATCAACACAATTGGTGATATATCAGAGCAATGAAGCCATCCACCTCTGTTATCTGAGTGCCAGATACTCCTGTTTCACACTTTCAGTTATTAAGCACAACTACTGATTGACCTAACCTGGGTGAAATGGCTGCCTTCAGGTTGAGACTTGATTGGACAGAGCCCATGACTTCAATCAGCATGGTACCTAGTCGATGCAAAGAGGTTATTCCATCACAGAATAATAGAAGTGAGGATAGGAATGAAGAGAGTAAGCCAGTCACTGTGGTAGGCTCCAGTGCTGAGAGGGGAAGAGGAGAAGCAGGGGAGTAGTGGCTGAATCACCACATCAGAAGATGGATTTCTAATACTGCCATCCAGCTAGGACAAGCTGCTGTTCCAGTGAGAGGCTTGTTACTCGTAGGGACCCTTTTGATTTTGGGCCACTTGGGGTAATAAGTCTTGTTGCATTGCTCTGAGCCCTTGTGCACTGAAGTCTCCTGGGATTTGCACGAGAGTCCTCTACTTCAGTTAAGGCTCCCTGGATCCAGATGGGGCAGAAGAAACTGACTAAGTTAGGATTCTTTTTCTCTTTCTAAACTTTGTTGTGAATAGACAAAGACAATTGGGCTTCTCTCTGTTTAAGAGTTCTGTGACCCTAGTATTAAAAACTATAGATTATAAAAAATGGCTTTGACGATTTCATTAAGGTATGTTTGTGAGAAATGACAATGTGTTTTCATACGAAATACAACCATTTGAGAAAGCAACTGGGATACGACTGGCAAAGCATGAAACCAAAATGAAGACGTTCTCAGCAATATTTGTACAGTTCACAGTAGGGGCATTTTGAGCTGGCTAATGCAACCATCTTCAGAACGACAATGCAGTCAACTATTTCTGAGACATATAGAGATGCAGACCACTCATGAGCTTTTGGAAAAACTTGTCCAATTCTCAGTCTATATTTCTGAGGAAAAACTAAGATGTCTGTGTTGGCAGTTTGAACTTTTAATGTTCCACATTCCATTTTGTGAAATTTACTCTCTGATGGGGAGGAGGTTAGATTAATGTTTCCAATCCTTGCACACTTCAGAAGGCAGGGGCTGTGGGTCTTTCACTCTTTGCAGTGATTGGTGTGGTAATCTTCCCCTCTGCTTCATCTTCTATTTAAGTCACACTGTACTTCTTCCAAGGCAGTCAAAAATTGCCTTTGTATTCGAGTTTCCATCATCCTGCTCGTTCTGTTTCTTCATCCCCAGAATCTATCTAAAGTTGACTTCTTGAGTGGAATTCTTCACAGCTGATTTAGAAGCAGCTTATCCCAGAAATTGTGCAGGTGATACTTTCTTACCTAAGTCCCACACTTGAACTCCCAAAAGCTAGATATACCATTAGATGCTTACCTTCTGACAGATGAGAAGGAGTTAATTATCAGCCAGGGCTCAACATAGCCTCATGTCATTAAAATGCCTGGGACTCCATTCAGAGCATCAAGGAGGAAATGAAAGAAAACATCAGAAAGCTAAAGATGAAAGCAGAGCAATAGAATAACAAGAAAGAGCTTCTAATTTCTCAACTGTTGCAAATTTTTCTTTAAAGAACCCAACTCCCTTATCCTTTCAAGCCACCCTTTTTTTGCAGAGCCATTAGTGTGCTGAGCCACAGTCACCAAATAAGAACAATCAGACCAGCATCGAGAAAGAAGATGCCAAATTGGATCATGGGTACATTGGAATCTTATTTCCTTAACACTGGATAAAGAAGTGACATGACTTCAAAGTGGATAAAGAGAAAGGTAAAAATAGTTGAAACATATACAAACATACAGACACATTCACAGGCACAAGCAGTTAAGAATGAGAAGAGTATGACCAATCTCCAGGTTTTGTTTTGTTTTTTTAATTTTTATTGAAACATGATCTTTCCAAACATCTATTAATTCTGTAAACATTCAGACTATTGACAGAGAAATAGATGTTAAGATACATCATGATGCTGGAAGAACACACAGGTATAGGTAAAGATGAAATGCAGAGCAAACCTTCAGGGGATTGTGAAAGAGTCACAGGGAAAAAGTAGTCTCTACAGAAGAAAATAATTAGGACTGGAGATGTGGCTCAGCTGATAGAGCACTTGTCTACTATGCATGAAGGCCTGAGTTCAACCAGCAGCACCAAATAAAAGTGAAATGTGGTGGAGTCCACCATCCTTAGCTCTCTAGCAGATGATCAGCCTTGGATAGGATACTAGTAGCACCATCTCAAATATATATATATATATGTATAAAATCAATAGATATCAGGGAGAAATTTATGCTGATCTACCTCATGACATTAAGTATGTATGTGCATATAAATGAGACACATTTTATAAATGTGTAGTAGGAGAATTCTTAAATAGTGAAGCAATAATGATCTTCCAAAAGTTTCTTTTAAATAG
>NW_008338999.1:4767399-4782493 GCF_000622305.1 Nannospalax galili
GCAATGGAAAGGACTGGGTCAAATAATGAATATTCCAAAAGGGGTGTGGGTTTGTGAGGAATAACAATACACAGTTTAGTTTATTCTACAAATCAGAGAAAAATATACCCCACTAGTATAGTTTAGTCTACTGCCTAATTCTGTAAATGGGTTTTTATTGGGATACAACTGTGCCCTGTTTATGTGCTGTCAAAGGCTGCTCTGCCACACCATGAGCGTATTTGCACAAAGCCCATAGAGCACACAAGGCCTAAGGTATTTATGATCTTGCCTCTTAGGGAGGAAAAAAATGTTTGCTGATCACTATTTCAGAAAATTAGAATAAAAAATTAGTTGACATTGATCAAATACTCACCATGGAGTCAGGCCTGAAACATGGCTAAGAAACTCAGGAAGGAGCTGTTACTCTGCCATACAGCAGAGGACTAAGAAGCTTGAAATTCGATAATTAGTTATGGAAACTTGAATTGGCAAATATAAAAAATAAAAACAACCAATTCTATTTTGGCTTCAGATAACTGAGTAATTTCTGAGGACGTATTTATAGCAAGAGTTGCTTATTCTTTATGTAAAAGTCACATTTATCAGGATACCTTGTCATTTTAATCTCATCATTCTGTCTCCAGCTTTCACTCTGAATAAACCTATTTCTCTCTTTTGAAAATGGCAGTGGGCTGGTTTGAACAGGTGTAGGCACAGGATACATTCTGTCCACTGAGTGGCTAAACTGGATGTGCCCCGGGAGAAGGAGCTTGGCTTACCACTGAGATTATATCAGTTCTTGATTGGCTTCTGTATTTGTTAGTTTTCTTTCTTTTTATTAATTCTTTTTATTTTATGTATATGAGTGTATTACCTGTATGTAAGAACATGCACTCAAGTCATGCAATGACTGAGGAGGTCAGAAGAAGGCATCTAATTTCCCTGGAACTGGAGTTTGGAGGGGTGTTAGCCACAATGTGGGTGCTGGGAATCGAACCTGGGATCTCTGCAAGAGCAGCCAGTGCTCATAATCCACTGAACCAGCTGTCTAGCCCTCAATTTGTCACTCTGTTGTTGTTGTTGTGACTAAATACCTAGTAAGCAACAATTTTAGGAAGAAAAATTTACTCTATTTTACAGTTCGAGGGGAGCATTACATCTTGGTGGAGAAGATTAAGGTGGGGAAGATATGGAAGTACAGGTTAGCTGGTCACACTATTATCTGCACTCAGGAAGCAGAAAGTGAGCAAGAAATGAGACCCAGTAGAAAGCCCAAGGCTTACCTCACGTGACCCACGTCCTCTATAGGGTCCACCTCCTAAAGGTTCCACAACAACCTTCTAAACAGCACCACCAGCGGGAGACCAAGTGTTTAAACACGGGAGCATTCAGGGTATAGTTTTCACACTCACACCACAATTTCTGTGCGAAATTTTCTAAATTCAGGGTCTGCTGTTCAGAAAGTAATAATGACAAGACATGTAGATTAGGAGTTGCTTAAATTCAAGTGGTACCAGTAAACAGGAACAGGCCCTTTTGCTGAGGAGTTAGAGCTGAGCTAGGTTGAAGTGTATCCTTCCAGACCTTTGTGTAGCAGTGCTAACGGGTTAGTACTCAGCAAAGCTTTTAGCGTTCTTTCCATTTTCATAATGAAGGACCAGACAGAAGTGCCGCCCTCCCTTCCCCCATCTAGACTTCAGGAGAAGCTAACAGGAAAGAGAAAGTCAATCCTTCATCACAGACTCGAGTGCTGAGATGCACGAGCCTGACTGTGCTTTCTGAGTAGGAAAGTAAGCCCTGCCCAGCCTCCGAATTAGGGAGAGGGTCACAGATGTGGGAAGCAGGATATTGAAAAGCACAGGCTATCAAGAGCAATCAAATTCAGCATGGAGAAGGGCTCACGGTTAACTTAGGGGTGTGGTATGATGCTTTGGAACCGTAAGCCTGCTCTAATGGATTATTCTGTACAAAGCAACTTGAACAAGGCAAGTGCTCGCTATGGTTATTGCAGTTGTTACAGGCAATAGTCCATGAGTCCAATTACATGCAGGCAAGGCCCCAGACACTGATTTTGCTAATTGCCATCCCTCAGACTTGGAATTCCTTTTTATTCCAGTTGCATATTTTTTCAATGAGAGGATGTGATTTCCACCCTAATGAAGCAGACTGAAACTGCCCCATGATATAGCTGCTTCATGATATAATTGCTTGCATTATGAATCATTTGTTGATTTTTTTGAATGCAACAAATATAAAGAGAAAAAAAACGTGATTCCTATTTGAAATTAGAGAATCAGGTTTTACTATATGTTCTGAATCACAGAAAGTAATCAAAGATATCTGGCAATTTGAAATATATATGTATATACAAATACATATGCAGATACATTTAACAAAGTTGCTACTATGTGTCACGTGTGTGCTAGGTAATGGAGATGCCTAGGTAAGTGGTTATCTCTTTCTACCTGCCACTACTGTCTCAAATCAGAGATCGAAATCTACACAACTGAATTTCATTCATTAAGGGTGATCCTTAAGGTGGCACAGGGGGGAGCCCAAGTACAGTTGGTATATGCTACCTAAAGAGATCAAGACATAAGACATATTTAATAAAGAAGGCTCTTTCTGTTCTTCTTTCTCTATATCTATCATCTATCTGTCATGTATAGAGAGTATACACACACACACACACGTGTGTGTGTGTGTGTGTGTGTGTGTGTGTATTAGAATACATGAAATTGGGTTGAAGGTAGTAAGGTGGTACAAATAGGATAGATCTAAATATGATCAAATACACAAAAAATTAAGTTAAAAATGGGCTGGAAAAAAAGGCTCTAATGCCAAATGTAGCAGAGCACATCTTTAATCCCAGCATTTGGGAGGCAAAGGCACGTGGATCTCTGTGATACTGAGGCCAACTTGGACTACATAGCAAGTTCCATCAGGAAGACCCCGTCTCAAAAAAAAAAAACTAAAAAAAAGAAGGCACTGCAAGTTGAGTTTTAGTATTCAAGAAAGAATTTGTAGAAGACCTGGGTTCAAATCCCAGCACCCACATGGTAACTAACAACTGTCCATAGCTCCTGTTCCATGGGATCCAAAAACCTCTTCTGTCCTCCACGGGCATTCTACTACACGGGTGCACTTAAACCTACATGCAGGCAATACATGCATACACATAAAATACAAATAATATTTTACAAAAAGAAAAGATGAAACAGAAGAAGGAGCCAGTGAGTGGCACTGGATGGCACTGGAGAAGCGCATATGTCCAGAGAAGAAAATGAGGACAATACAGAGAGCACAAATGGCTGTGTCATGGGCGGCTTTGTTTGCCCACTTGACACACGCACCTGGGAAAGAGAGAGCCACAACTGGGGAATTTCCTTCATTGGACTGTCTTGTGGGCATGTCTATGAGGCCTTTTCTTGATTGTTGAGTGATGTGTGAGAGTCCACTTCACTGTGGGTGGTGCCACCCCTGGGCACACAGTCTTGGATTATGTAAGGAAGCCGGCTGAGCACAGGTCAGCAGGAGCAGGCCAGTAAGCAGCATTCCCCTGTGGTCTGTTTCAGTTCCTGCCTCCATGTTCCTGCCCTAGGTTCCTGCCTGACTTCCTCATGGATGGAGTGTCACTTGGCAGTGTAAGCTGTGATAAACCCTTTCTCTCCAGGTTCTTTTTGGTCAGTGCTTTATCACAACAACAGAAAAAAATCTAGGACAGACTCTAATAGAACGGACAGAGTACAACTTGCAAACCAAATCTAGCACACTGCTGATTTTATTTTGTAAATATTTTTATTTTATTTATTAATTAATTCATTATTTATTTATTTACTTCAGTGTGTGCTTGTGCGATGGAGCACACATGGAGGTCAGAAGACAACTTGTGGTAATCAGCTCTCCTTCCACTACGCATGGAATGTAACACATTTTCCTTCTCTCAAATAATGTAAATACATGAAAATACACACACACACATACACACACACTTGCTTATACAGTATAAGTAATTCACTTCTATTTTCACAAATACTGTACTCTGATTTTTCTTTTCTTTCCCAGAAACACTTTAGAAGTCACTTATCTAATCCCCAAATAAGACATGATCTTACTCCTAACAATATACCTTATCTGTGAAATTGTAAGATTTAGCTCTTTACACTGCTATACTCTAGAAATTAATGACATTCCCAGATAATATGAACAAGCTGTAACAAAGAGGAAGAAGCTAAGACCTGGCACTTTTAGGAAAATGGTAGGTTACAATGGCTCTGATGCCTGACTTGCCTTTTGAGGTTTGGATTATTTACACTGAATTCAGCTGGGCTTGGTACAAACCCCAGGAAAACACTTTAGTGTAGATCCCTAGTTCTGATAGTATTTCTACCTCAAGTAATTTGGAATTGGGAAGACTCATGGTTCATTGATCTTGAGTTCTTTGATAATTGCTATATGCTGTTTTTGAGACAGGCCTAATGCAGCCTAGGCTGGCCTCTAATGTACACTAGAGCTGAGGGTAGCTTTGAACTTCTGATCCTCCTTGGTCTTTTTTCCTCAGTGTTTGGATTAAAGGTGTGAGTTAATACAGTCACTTGATGACTGCACATCTTATATCAAACCCAGGACTCTGTATATACTAGGCAAACACTCTACAAAGTTGACTACATCCCAACATGTCCTCAATAATCTCGATATATTTTGCTTGCCTACTAGAAACAAATGAGGGATACGATGAGACAAAGTCTCTGAAAGTCTTCTGAAGTAAGGAGTAATCCCTTTTCCCCCTCTTTTCGGTGATAATAGAACTGTGAATACAACATGCATAGTGGAGAAGTGAGGAAATGTTAGCAATCCACTGAGACGGTTTGTTTAGAAGATGAAAAACCATGCTTTCTAACATTCATTCAAGATAGCAACTGAATTAGAAAACACAAATTATAAAAATGAAAGCTTACAGGGCTGGAGAGATGGCTCAGTAGTGAACACCCCTCATTGCTGTACCAGAGGACCTTAGTCAGTTCTCAGCACCCACATCAGGCAATACACAAACTCCTCTACCTCTAGCCCCAAGAGATCTGATGCCCTCTTCTTTCCTTCATGGGTGCCCACAGACACACACACATATACACAGACACAGGCACACATACATACACAGAGACAGACACACACACACACACAGACACATACATACAAACATACATACATACATACATAGAGAGACAGACACACAGACACACACATACATACATATATACACAAACACATACAAATAATAAATAAATAAATAAATAAATAAACAAATAAAAATAAATCCTTAAAAATATAGAAAGCCTAGTGAACCAAGCTTGGTTTCAATAACACATAGTGTCAACAAACAATGAAAACCTGATCCTTTCAGGAAAATAGCACAGTAAGGGAACGGTAAGAGGATTGTGTGTATGAGAGTATACAAAGAAAGTTTAAACATCTGTAGAAGGATCCTAATCTGATAATAAGCATATATATGAAATAAGATAAATCTAGCAACACTGTATACAGATTAGCTTTAAAGCTTGCATCAGAATGTCTTATTCTGTTACAAATAAACTTTGTATTGCATCATATGTTTTTACTTTAAAATTTTAGTGCATAAGATAGATTCAAACATGACAATATGTGGATATAAAAATATAATGAAATAAAAAAATAAGGTGAATTAAAATGGATGACATTCTGTAAGGATTATTTCATCCTTCCGGACTACTGAGTCTCCTGGAGACTGTGGTTGCTGTCTTCTGTGTTCTTCCTTTTTGCATTCCAAACAGGTTTCGTCAGCACAGCCCTTAGGAAGTGTTTCCCTGCAAGGGTCTTTTTTGTCAAATTTCTAAAGCACATTGGAAAGTGGATATTTCTACTCACATGGCCAGACCTCTTCCCACGAGCTCAGCAGCATTTATCTTTGCCCACTATAACACCTCAAGTGCATTTTCATCTCCTCCCAAAATCTTGTCCCCAACACTCCCACCCCATTCTGCCGAATGTTCTGTACCCCCAACAGGGAGCACTGGGCAGCTGTGCTGAGCACTTTACTGTAACCTAAGTCTTGTTACCATCTTCTCTTCCTGTGAGATGAGCACTTTGTTGAATTAAGTTTTAGAAAAATAGCTCTTTATGGACTTCCAAATTATGCTTTGATTTCACTGCTTTAGCTAAGATGCCCCTAAAAAGTCAATAAAATTTGAAAAAGAGCTCCTTTTGCCTCAGCATATTTAAGTAACATATGTGTTAGAATCCTTATGGAATGAGTATAGAATATGGAAACTAATTTTTTCCTACCTTTTGTCAATGTGTGTTTGATGTATGTGCGTGTTTGTGTTTAGGTGCACTTGAGTGTATATTTGCTTTGACCTACATGTACAGTCAGAGAACAACCTCAGGTTTGGTCGTTCCCTTTCACCTTGTGGTAATAACTTTAAACTATGGACAGTCTCTGGAAAAATGACTCTTATGTAACCTTAAATTGAAGAGTTAACCTCATCTTTGTAACGTGAGCAAGCCTAAAAGGAATTGAACTCTTCCTGTAACCTAAACATGGCCTTAATTTCTCATGGCACTTCCTTTCCCTGAACTTAGAACTGTGTATGTTTGTATATGTATGCAATTTATGTAATGTTTATATATGGTGAATATCAAAAGAGCTACAAATAGCAATGAGAAATAATGGCAATATGAAGATTACAGCATTTGTGTTATACAATAGATGGGAGTCAATAACATCTGTTTAATGGTTGTATGTATGTGTTGATCTAGGTCTAAGGATCAGAAAGGGCAAAATTCTCTGATAAGATAAAGTCTGACTTTTACTTCTGCATTGCAGACTAGAAATACTCTTTCAATAAAACAAGTGAGCCTTTTGTTTGAGAGCATGGTTTCGAGAGAATTCTGAGGGAATAGGTTCTCCACTCGGCTCTACTCTTGGTCTTACAGTGTATGCTGTTTTTGATTCAGGCATAGCCATAATGTGGCATCACATGGTAAACACCATGAATCTTGTTTGAGACAAGATCTCCTGTCCTTCACCTCTCCGCTTAAGCCAGGCTGTGTGGTCTTAATGCTTCTAGACATCCTCCTTTCTCCATCTCAGGGTACAACTGCTGGGATTAGACACAAGCAACTACACTTGCCTTTTATGTGGATTCTGCAAATTCAAACTCAGGTCCTCATGTTGTGCCAAGTACATTACCCTTTGCACCCATTCCACAGGTCAGAAACTGGAATTCTGTCTAAATAGTAAGGCCTGAGTTTTCTGAACTTTGGCATCACCCTTGCTGTCTCTGAAGTTCCTTGACCAAGAGAAGAGAGGTAGCTGGAAATAACTGACTTCTAAAACTGGAGCCTGCATGAAGTCATTCAGGGCCTAAAGGGTTGCTTTCTCCCGGGGTGTGCTCATCAGACTCCCCTTAGGAAACTGCTCCTCAGAACTCCAATATTTGTCACTGCTACAATTCCCAGAGGTTTTGATATATTGATATCAGGAGCTTTGGATAGATTTGAGGGAATATTTTTATAACATCTGAGTATTATGATTTGAAAAAAAATGTATTTGAATGCAGTCATCTTGAATAGTAGCCTAGTTCCACGGAATATCTTTTCTCTGTTTATTCCCTTCAAGGTTCACAGAAATAAAAAAGCCATGTGAGATTTCTTGGTACAATTTCTTCAAATATTGAAGGTTCAAATTTAGGGGAAAATATAAAGGAAGAAAAGGAGGAACATATTGTGCCGCTTCGCTAACAAATTGCAAAACCATGGGGCATTTCTGCTTTGGTGAATGAGGTCATCACAGCGGGAAATAAAGGCCTATGTAAATCACTAGTGAAATTAATACATTTTAAAGGTTATCAGAGCAAAACTGCCGAATCCTACAGTTTGTCGTCAGTAAATTAAATGCAGAATCTCTAATTTAATTTGTATGAATTACCAGTTGACTTCTAATGTATGGAATAATAAGAACTAATGCCACTTTATGAGCTAGAAATGTGATTTTTTTATTTTCAAAAGTGCAAAAAGACAAGAGATAAAGTTGATTCAAAGCCCAAACAACCTTTGTAGTTATAGCAATTTGTTGACTTCTGAAAAAGGAAAACACTTTCTGACTTTCATCTGCAATTTCACTATTAAAAAATAACTTGGGGGTGATCTGGAGAGATGATTCAGTGATTAAGAGCACTGACTGCTTTCCCAGGGGACCCAGGTTCGGTTCCCAGCACCTACATGGTGGCTAACAACCCTCCTTAACTGCAGGTCTAGGGAATCCAATGCCTCCTCTGGCCTCTGCAAGCATTGATGACCTGGATGCACTTACATACATATAGGCAAAACACTCATACACATTAAGTAAATAATAAGTAAATAAAAATTAAAAAAATAACTGGGAAGAAATACTGATGACAACTGACTTCCTCTCAGCTGGCCTGCTTTGATACAGGAGAAGAGGATGCTAAGGAAGTGCATGGGATGCTCACTGCCATTTACCCAAGACAATCATCTGCAGGTTATGTTTTCATCCTTAATCTCCAGGAGAGGAGCACAAGGCTTCTTTTTTTCCTTCTGTTATTCTTTGAACATGAAATTCTGAGCTTATGAAATTAACTTAAAAAAATAGATGTCGTTGGTAATATCTTGAAGAGCAGAATAAATTCAAATTCTGGGAGAGTAGGGTAGATTCAAATTCCTAACAAAAACTGAAGTATACACTACTGGACCATGGAGAAAGAGATGGTATCTTTCTTGAGGTACTCGTCACAAATAATGAAATGGAAGCTCAGAAAGATGAGAAGTGTCAGAGACTCTGTAGATAGTGCCACAAGGACTAAAAGTCAGGGCTCTTAACTTTTCATAAATTGATGAAAAATATTGGAAAATGATCATTTTACAAAGGGACTCATTTTTTCCTTATGAATACATGGCTCGTGGGTTGCTTGGATATTTATGACCATGAACTCAATTGAAGGGACTGACAAAAAGTCTACTGTATGATAAAAACCTGTTTTTACTTGGAATCCTTTTTTACCTGAATGAATTATTGGAAATATGGTGTATTTAGTAATCTTCCTTAGGTAAAAGCTCTTCACTCTCAGAGAAATTAGCTACAGAGTGGTTTCCTCTGACTAGACTCCTCAAGGATGTGCTTGCATAACCCAGGAAGGATAAACAAAGAAGTCATCATTTGACAACTGTTTCCACAATAAAGCAGCTTAAAAGGAGCCAATGAATTGACCTTCTGATTTCAGCTAAAGCAACAGAAAAAGCCATGCATATCATCAATAGGTGGTGTGCAGCCCTGAACTTCCCCTTTCCCAGTCACTACTTTGGAGAAGTCTTTTTTGTGTTGTTGTTGCTGGGTTGTTGGGTTTCTTGTTTTTTTCCTTATCTTTTTCAAATGGATTTCTGGTTGTCAAAAATACACAATGATCCCCTTTCACAATGAGCTGGTAAATCTCAAACTGACACCAAAACATGAGTCAGAAGAGACCACAGTAAATATAAGAATTGCATTCCATCCTTTTCACAGATGGAGAAACTGACTTCTGTGGCCAAGACAGCATCTCCAGCCTGATTAAAATAAGCATGGATCAGAACCCAGGCTTCTCCGTGCTGATACACCCTTGAGCTCTTAAGCACAGGATCATGTGACTACAGGGACAGAATAGTGTACAGACCCTCAGTCTGGGTCTGTAATGAAATATCAGCTCATATACCGACTATAAGCATTACAGTGTTGCGAGATTTATCTGCACTGTGATTTATTCATCTGCATCACAGGTGTCAAATAGTTCCTATCACATCTGGTTGATTTGTAAGATTAATATGCTTAGTTCAGTGCCTGACTCAACACAGTAAGGATGCAAAAAATTGTGAGCATTTAGGAAGATGAAGAGCCCTGGAACAACAGCAGGAAATACTGGAAAGGAAATTTGATCCTGGGCACAGAGTCATTTCATCCATGCTGTATCTCATGCCTACAAAACGAATACCCACCGAATAATATTAAGAATTTTGAAAATTAAAAATGTATATGTATGTCAAGCACTCTTTCTGACCCAAGTGGATGACAAGGTAAACACTCATTATTGTTGCTAGTGCAGTCTCTACATTAATGTCACTGCCTTATCAGCTCTGCCAGGTGTCACATTTGGTCAGTTTGGCTGATCACTGCATGCAGATAGAAAATTCCCCTGTCTTATTATACTCCCAGGGTTCTTAAGAGAAACATAGCCAATGGAAGACATATCTGGATCAGATTCATGATAGAAATTGTCTCCTATAATTACAGATGATTCCATTTTCTGCCATTGAAAAGCTGGAGAAACAGAAAAGCAGAGGGCATAATTCAATCATAGACTGAAAGGCCAGCTAAGGACTGGAGAAGGTGAGGCAATTTGCTCTCTGTCCATCTTTTCTTCCTTTGTCTTATGCAAGCCCTCAAATGATTGAATAATACCCTCCCATTTTTATTACTTCAGAGTTTCTTTATCCAGCCTGCCAATTAAATACTAATCTCTTTTTTGTAGATTTTACCGGTTTTTTTGTGTATTTAATACACAGCATTTTAATTACCTGTATACCCCCTCCCCATCTACACCCTCCCATAGTACCCCCCCCCACCAAATTTCAAGCATTTTGTCATTTATGTTAAGGCTTATTAAGTCAAGTTCATGTCCCCAGACATCCCTCAGTGCAAGTTCATCCACTAGGGTCTAGTCAGTCTCTCTAGAGTCACTCCCTTAAAGAAGATCAGCTCTTCCTCATCCAGCAGTATCAACTACCAATAGCTCTTCAGTTACAATTAGGGTCTACTCCCCTTTTCACGGGTTCTATGCTGGGTTTTGAGATTGAGTTTGCATGGGTCTTGTGCATGCTGACACCATTGCTGTAGGTCCATATTAGGAAGGTCCCAGGAACCTGTAAGACTGTTTCCATATGGTCATGCACCTCCTCCACTGGTTCTTGCTACCTTTCTGCTCCCTCTTCCACAATGGTACCTGATCCCTGGGTAGGTTAAGTTTAATATAAGTGCCCTGTACGAGGACTGACTCTCTGAAGACTTTTATTCTCTATGCTCTGGCCATTTTTGTCCTTTTATGTTCATGGCCCTCTGTTGCATGAGGGAGCTTCATTGATGAAGCTGATGAGATGAGAGATACAGTAGTACTCTCTATACCCCTTCTTCCATTATGTTCTGTGAGCCTTAGGTATAGAAGTTCCATTGTGAATGTGTCACTTAGGGTTGGGCATCTCACAAGCACTTATTCTCTGTGTGTGACAGTTGTGGAACTCTGTAATAGTCTCCATCTGTTGCAAAAGAAGCTTCTTTGATGAGTGGTGACTGGTGTACTTGTCTGTAAATATAAAGATCCATATTTAGCACATAGTAAGAAATTACATTTGTCTAGGGATGTGACAGCCTTAGGGTTTTCTCTAAGCTTTATGACTTTTCCAGCCATGTGTATTTAGCTATGTTTATAGTGCTACACATGAGTTACAGTCCACTAAGTGGGCTTAAAGGGCAATTAGGTAGCTGTTGATTGCCCCAAGATAAAAGTACAACTACTGCCTCAATGTAGTTTGCTATACAAGTTGTTGTGGTTATTAGGACTTATAGTTGAGGTTGGACCATCGATTGATGGTCTCCCTTAGGAATTAGCATAGTGTCCTCCAAAACTATGAGAGCTAGCTTTCAAGGAGGTGGCTTCCAGGTCAGTTCCAACTCCATTTCTCCAAAATCCTGCGTCCAAAGTATGTCCTGTCTTCAGCAATAGGGTCTTACCTTTGAATTCTGTAAGATAATCAAGGGCTGTGGCAATAGTCTGTGTAATTTTGGAATTATCTTGGCCAGAGCCCACAACTCAAAGGGAGGTTTTCCCTGTCTGGCACTGTTTCTAGTATATAGCTTTCAGCAATACACATGGACTTATGTGGAGATATTGTACATATAATTTTTTCAGTAGGCTTTTGAACTAATATGTTCCCCTCTGGTTTTTCATGCCAGGTAAACATTATTTATTCTCTCTCTCTCTCTCTCTCTCTCTCTCTCTCTCTCTCTCTGTCCAACCATCCCTCCTTCTTCCCCAGTTAAAGTACCCCCATTTTCCCCATTTCACCTATGATAATATCTGTCTCCTATGGTCTTCCCTCTCTTGAGCTCCTTCTTCCCCTTTACCCCCATGGTTCCTTGTAGTTCCTCCATCATATTATCCCCTTTAAATACCTCTATTTTACCATTTCCCTCTTGATAACACTTGTCTCCTACTGTTCTTCTTTCTCAGGCTCTGTCTTTCCATTTACCTCTCTGGTTCTTTCCCATTTTCCTGACTCCTGCAGTTACATCAGAATATATACTAACATATAAGGATGTGGTGCTGTGATGGCTAATCCTAGGTGTCAACTTGACTGGATCTGGAATTAACTGAAATGAGAGAGATCTTCTTGATTGGATCATCTGAAGCTAGAGGACACACCCTAAACATGGGTGTTACCATCTGATGGCAGCCCGTATAAAAGGCCATGCCCCTTGCCTTCTCTCTCGCTGGTGAGTTCACCTTGCTGCTGTAGACTGAAGACTAGCTGACCTTTTGGAATTCATCAGACCTTCAGCGCCAGATTGGGACTACTGAGACATCCAGCCTCGTGGACTGAGTAACTACGACTACGGATTCTCATCCTCTCCAGTGTGGTGCAGCCATTGTTGGACTACTCGGACTCTATCCTGTGAGATAAGCGATAAATCCACATATATATATAAATATATATACACACATATATACATATATATGTGTATCCATATACATATATCTGTGTGTATATATACACATATATATGTGTATATATATATATATATATTCATTCTACCAGTTCTATTTCTTTAGAGAACCCTGACTAATACAGATGCTAAGACCCACAAATGAGGGAGAACATATATTGTTTGTTTTACTGAGCCCGTGATACTTTACTTAGCAAAGCAGTTTCTAGTTCCATCCATTTACCTTCAAATTTCATGATTTTTGTCTTTCTTTACCACTGAGTAGAACTCCATTGTTTACCATATTTCCATTATGCACTCATCAGTTGAAGGACAATTAGGTTGCTTCCATTTCATGGCTATTGTGAAAATAGCAGCAACAAACATGAATGTGCAAGTATCTCTGCAGTAGGGTAAGTCTTTAGATATATGCCAAGGAGTAGTATAACCAGATAATATGATAGGTTCATTTTTAATACTTGAAAACCACACACAGATATCAAAAAATCATTCACCGTGTTCAACAAGTTGGCTTTATTCCAGAGATGCAGGGATGGTTCAAAATATGAAAGCCAATATGTTATAAGTCATATTCATGGCAAAGACAAAAATCTCATGGCCATCTAAGTACATACAGAAAAGACCTTTAACAATATTCAACACGCATTTATGTTAAAAATTCTAAAGGGAATTGGACTGGAGTGAACATACCTCAACATAATTAAAGCTGTATACAACAAACCCACAACCAATGTCATTTTAAATGCAGGAAAACTGGAAGCATTCCCATTTTAATCAGGAACCAGACAAGGCTGTCCACTATCACCACTCCTTTTTAATATAGTGCTTGAAACTTGCCAGAGCGATAACCATGAGGAGGAAAATGAAAGGAGTACTAATTGGAAAAGAAGAGGTCAGTTTATCCCTCCTTGCAGATGATATGATATTATATGTAAAAGATGCCAAAAATTCCACCAGAAAATTCCTAAAAGTGATTAACACTTTCAGCTAAGATCCAGAGAACAAATGATATCAAATGTTGGAGATGATTTGCATCCCTTCAACCACTATGAAAAGTAGTGTGAATAACTCCTAAAAAACTAAATGCTAATATCTTACAAAACACTTTCACAGACACATCTAGAAATTGTGTTTTACCAGCCATCTGGACATCCCTTTGACCAGTCAAGCTGACATAAGAAATGAACCATCACATTTTGTATCTTAAAATCATGTTTCTTTTCAGAACTGGGGAAATGGCTTATTTGAGAAAGTGTCCAAGGTATAAGCATGAAGACTTTAATTTGGATCCACAGAACTCAGGTAAAAAGCCAGGCATGGTGGCACACATCAGTAATCCTAGCACTGGGGTGAGGGAGCAGAGACTGCCCCCTTCCCAGAGCATGTAGGCTAGCCATCTAGCCAATCAGAGAGCTTTGAGCTCAGGCAGAAATTCTGTTTATAAAAATAAGGCAGAAAGTTATAGAGGAAGACACCCAATACTAACTTCTGGTGTCTAAGTGCATACACATACACCCACCACACACACACGCACACACACAGAGGCACCTTCATATGGATATGCATACACACAAACGTACTCATACATATACTACACACACACACACACACACACACACACACACACACAGGCACCTGCACATGGATATGCATACACACAAACATGTACTCATACATATACTACACACACACACACACACACACACACACACACACAACTCAGTAAGAGGAAAAACATGTTTTCTTAATACTTCTATAACTTAGAAAACTTGTCACTCCTGTGCTTTACTGAGTCAAATTAATATATACGGTCTTAGCAGGTAGCCCCCACCTACCTTGCTAGTCCTGTCCTCCTATATTGGTGCCAATAATAAGGACTTTTGCACTGGGCACAAGATCCTATTTTATAGAGATAGAATGGTTAATGAAATAGTGGTCTCAGCACATTTGTCCCATTGCTAATTTCTTTGTGTGAGCATCCTTAATTACTGTGGTTCATCACAGTGCAATCCATTCAGAGCCAGCGTCTCATTGACCACCAAGCCACCACTTTCTTTTATGCTTTCCAGCTGACATAGAGAAGACTCTTCTGAAAGATGAAAAATGACATTTGTTTTCAATTTTTTACAATAGATTCCTTGCTTCTGAAGACCTCTAAAGTGTATAAACCATTTTCTAATAAATCATAATGGGCAACAGTCATTGTTCTCGGCCTGTAGGGTTTACCTATCTTTGACCACATATAATGGCTCTAGTCAAAAGAATTTACTTATCACAGAATCACTACTTAGCTCTCTTCTTATTATT
>NW_008338999.1:4782644-4810210 GCF_000622305.1 Nannospalax galili
CTCTCTCTCTCTCTCTCTCTCTCTCTCTCTCTCTCTCTCTCTGAATGTCTGTGTCTATGTATATCTGTACCTGCATGTCTTAGTATGTTTTGGAGGTCAGAAGACAACTTCCAAGAATTAATACTCTCCCTCAATTCACGGAGATGATAGTTCAGTCATCAGGCTTGAACAGAATGCTGATACATCACACAGGCCCCTTCTTAGCTGTCTAATACAATAGTAACAGTAATGTATTAAGTAACTTGTTATCTAATACTGCATTGTATTAAACAGTATTTCATACTGTTACTGCTCAAATCATTCAGTCATTCACTTAGTAAACATTCATGAAATACCTTTCTCCTGCCAATCATGGCATTGGGTATTAGAGAATCAAAGGCACGTGGCAGAATTGTGCCTCTTTTCTCATGCTATAATAGGAAAATGAGTTACAACAACAACAACAAAAACATTATAGTAGATTATATGATAAGCTTAGTGTTAGCAGGTAAAGAAAGCAAACTCGGGGTACCACATGAGTATTGCAGAAAGGGGGCTGGATGTTTGGGAAATATGATTCAAGTCTCACAGGAGGACTAGAAGGAGTTGAAGGAGGGGATATTTCAAACAGAGAAAAGAACACAAGCAGAGAAAGAATGTTGCAACCAAATACCATGCTGGGAATTCATAGGTAGATCAAGTCACTGAAGCTGAGTTTGAGAGGAAGAGTGTATTCTGGTTCTCCAGTGAAAACTAGGTGCCGATCGCTCAAGGGAATGAATGTTCTACTGGAGACTGTCTACTTCATTCTGCATGCGTACCTTAGAGAGAGGATTCTGGATGCAGAGTGAAGCCCAGATGGGGACAATAATAGTGATAGGATGACTGGGGGAAGAAAAGTTTAAAAAAAGTGAAAGCAAATGAAGACCAGGTTGATCAGATTATAAGAAGGGTAGGAAACAAGTGATCTCAAGATGTTAGATTGGGAGGTAGTGAGTCCAGTGAAAGACACAAAGATGTCCATTCTTTACCTGACTTGAATTCTTAGAGTGATGTAGGTGCCACTCAGAAAAATGAAATCCTACAGGGGCAGATGTGGGTGGGAGAATGGAAGACAGGAAGATGTTGAGCTTAATGCTACAGGTGTGGAGCTTGGAGAACAATAGGACATGTACTGAGACAGGGATGAATGTAGCCATTTTGAAGAACACAGAGAAATCAAATGCTTGTCACAAAACTGCAGCTAGCTCTACCCTGATTGTTGTTCTTGGGCTTTCCATCACTGACACTCCTTTTTGCTTATTCGTGCTTCTCTGAGCTTGCACTACCTAAGGAAGCAGTCACATGCCAACATTTGTCTCGACAAGCAGCTTTCTAGGAACTTGGAATGATGGGAACTGCTCCCACACAGGTGGGGGAGCATATCTAGAAATGTGCATAGAGCAGTCAGAAGAAGCAAGGGATGGTTTTCTCAGAAACCAGTGCATAACAACCAAGTGACACAAGACACAGACAAAACAAAATAAAGGGCAGAGAGCAGGAAGGAAAAGAATGATCAGTGTCTGAAGCCAAGGGGAAGAAAGCTTGAAATAAGAGGGATGGTTGGTGGAACCAGGGGGCAGTAGTGGTTAGTGAGGTTATGTAAAGGAAGACTTGACATTTTGAGATTCACATTGAGGAACCACAGCCAACATTAGCCAAAGGTAGAGAAAAAGCCAAGTTACAGGGGCTTTCAGGATGAACTGAAATAGATGAAATACAGGTAGCAGGCACAGACAGTGCTCGGTGTGCTCCAGTGAAAACAAGAAGATAAGTAGCTGTCAATAGAACAGAATATTGGCTGGAACTGAGACTTTCTAATTTCTGTTTTCCTTTTGTTTTTGTTTGCAGATTGGAGAAAGCGGAACATATTTATATCCTAAAGGAAATGACCCACAGAGAGGACGAGCTTAAAGATGGACACGATACACATGGAAGCTGTACAGGTGGACACCTTCTGACACACGCAGTGGTCTCCTACTGCTGCCCTAGCATGCTGTCATGTATGCAGAGATGCGTTTCTCTCCCCTATATCCTCCATTAGGTATTTGGCCACAGAATATGTCTGAGGAAGCTGTCAGCTCTATTTCTAAGTGAGCCAGACCAGACAGGACAGCAAAACAAACTGTCTTCTGTGGGTTATTTTAGGGAACAACATAGTCACTGGGGTTGCTCCCTCAGCCTTCAAGCTTAAAACAAAGTTGGATTTCAGCACCTAGCCCAGAGTTAATACCTACCAAGGTCAAATTGAATCTGAACTTTTAGAACAGAAAGGGATCTTTCTGTGATCTCTTCAACCATGACCTGTATGCTCCTCCACAGGAAAGAATGTATGGGAATTGTGACAATATTAGGCCAAGGCAATTCTGAGTTTCCTTCAGTTGGTGTCCTCTGAAACAGATACACACACACACACACACACACACACACACACACACACACACACACACACGCATGCGCAAAGACACATGAGCATGCACATGGGCTTAGGTGTAGAACCAGAGTTAGAACAAGCTACAAAGGTTGTCCAATTATCGTTTTGTTGTTGTTGTTGTTGCTTTTTGTTTGTTGACTGTTAGAATCGCAGCTCTTTAGCAGTTCAAAGAAGTGTACTGAATGGTTTAGTTCAAGTTGAATAAATTGGAGCATAATAAAAACAGAACAATCACAAGAGCAGAATGGCACACATCATAGTTACAATGGTCCTTGCTGTACAGTAACTCGTTTGATCCTCCATTGTTGGAGGAATGGGAGAAAACCTAAAATAGATAAAACATTTCCCTAAAAATATTATCTTAATCCTCACAGCTCCATAAAATGAGGGTATCTGTGTCTCTTTTCTGCCAGTTAGTTTCAGAGTAAAGAAACTAAGGTTAAGATGACATAAAAATAAATGCTTGATATCAGACAAACCTCCTCAGTCTAAAAATCATGTCAGAATCAACAACAAACCTCGAGATTCTTTGATTTCACAGATTCCTTTCCATTTTAGAGCATTTAACACTTCTTGGGGTCATTTAATTTTCAAGGTTTAATTGCTTATTATGACAAATAAACATGCTGGAAAAAAACAGGGAGAAAGAGGAGGATGAGGGATTGATCAGAAGTGTCCGAAGTCTTGAAGGAGCCTCTGGTGTATGAGTTCTGAGGTTTTACTCCATCCATATCAGCTGTTCTCAAGCCTGCCTGCAAATGGAATCATCAGAGGAGCTCTGAAAATCCCATGTGCCTGGGTCCTCCTGTAGACTAACTGAATCAGACTCTCCAGTAGATGAGCTATGTCTGTCTGTTTCTTAAATCTTTTTTGGAGGATTCTTAGAGCTCTTTTTGAGAATCACAGCAGTATAGCTTACATTTAAAGTTCTTAAATTTTGTTCCATAGGGTTTGATTTCTTCCATAACAAGAGCTAACAGTTTTATAGTATTCTGAAAAGAATGGGGAATTAATTTCCTTTTAGCCCTCCACCAGACAGGAAACAGTATGCTATATATACAAGCATGTTGGAATACATGTTACAAAAGTCCTATGAAATTACTCCCTCTTATAGCAAGAAAAAATATAACAGCAATCTATTTAACTTTATTACTATAGGACGGTCAAACTCTTTCTGTATCATCATACTAACAGATGGCTAGTATCTCATTCAATGCATGACTAAAGTTCAGAAGAATCAGTACTAGAAGTCAAATACCTTTCTTTAATTGCTGGTCTTGGTAGCTACCATGTGAGCAAGAACCCCTGTCAGAATGAGACTCAGAATGCAGATGAGTGCCAAGCTCTCTGTCTTTTACATCAGAGCCCCTGTGTATTATTGCTGCTATCCATGTGTAACAGATAGTATTGTGCACTGAGCTGGGTGATAATAAGTAGATGTGAGATGATGATTTACAAAAGGGTGCTTAAAAGTCCTTGAACCAGCAGGAGAAGAAAACAGTGTGATAGAAGGTTGTACTTTCAAATTCAAATGTGTGTGTGTGTATGTGTGTGTGTGTGTGTGCGTGTGCGTGTGTGTGTGTGTGCGTGTGTGCGTGTGTGTGTGTGTGTGTGTGTTCTGTTTTCTCTCTCGAAGGAAATTTTCTAAGATGCAACTTACTTTCCCCCTTATCATCTGGAAATTTGGTGGCTAATTACTAAGATGCCAGACCCACAAATTTCTAACCAGCATATTACTCCCCTTTGCTGACCTTCCATAAATAAAAAATCTCATTTTAAGGGTTAGAAAGATGGCTTAGCAGTTAAGACCACTTGCTATTCTTACAAAGGACCCTGATTGGTTCCCAACACCAACACTGAAGTACCAGAGGATTGGCTGCCCTCTTCTAGCCTCCACAGACATCAGTTCACATATGGTACAGTTATATACATCCAGGCAACCACGCATACATGCATACAAATAAAATAAAAACAAATAAATCTTTTAAAATATCTAAAAATGTTAAAATGGTTAAATAAAAAATGTCTCCTGGATGCCAGGCTCAGTAGTATACATCTTTAATCTCAGAATGTGGGAGGCAGAGGCAGGCATCAGATTTCCGTAAGACTGAGGCCAGCCTGGTCTACATGGTAAGTTCCAAGCCAGCTGGGGCTACAGGAGACGATGTCTAGAAAAAATGTCACTTGAAAACTTTATTATGTTTTTACTTTAAAAGCATCTTTCTACAACTATTTTTACTCCTTTTTAAAGATACCCCTTTATTTAAGCTATTGTGGCTTAAAGAAATTGCGTGTTTGTATAAAACTATATGATTTTAGACCTTAATACCTCCAGCAACAATAACAAAACCTAAAATGCAAATTGAAAATGCCAGTGAATTGTTTGCATGATTTCCTATGACATGATGTTTTTATTCCATGCATTTCTCATTGAGAAAGAAGCAACTCT
Source organism: Nannospalax galili (assembly GCF_000622305.1). NCBI lineage: Eukaryota > Metazoa > Chordata > Mammalia > Rodentia > Spalacidae > Nannospalax > Nannospalax galili. Next base: position 4,787,546 of record NW_008338999.1, read on the forward strand.
AGAGAAAGTGATGATGATAGATATATTAAGGTGATTAATGCATTGTTCAGTTGGTGGGTCATCTGTATCAAATGAAAAATAGGTTGCTTATTTATTCAAGACTATGCTTTTAAAAAATCATCCTAATATTAAAAATAATCATGAGACTAAAGCTTTAACATTGCCAAAAATTGAAAATGATTTATTTGCATGCTCATCTTAGTCCAGATGTGCCATGAGAAAATGAATTGCCATAAAAGGATACGTTTTGCACACAGGGCAGAGACACTAGTTCTCTTATTTCTCCCACAGGTTTAGTGGAGTGACTGAGCACACTAACTAGAGAATAGCATTCCAAGTTTGCTAGCTGGGTGCAAGGGAGCACGGAGTTAAACTGTGTAGTGCCCAGTCTCTTCATTTGTAAAAAGTGGATGAAAATAGACGATATCTCACAGAGTTGTTATGATGCTCCTAATGTCTAGCACTTAAAGTGGATTTCATAAATGCAAGGTTGTCTTATGAGTGTCACAATCCAGGGTGTCCCTTTCTAAGTCATATTGTATTTAGAAGAATCTTGATGGCATGTACTTTAATGCTGAAATGCGAGAATAACCAAGTCAATTCATTTTGCTGCTAATTCAGCGGGTGTATTGTCCAAACTAGGAGATACAAGAGCGGAGAGAACTCTAGCTGTGTTGGAGAGAGTATGAATCACTCCCTGTCATGGCTTTGAGATAGAGCCCTGTGTGAAACAGGAAAAAGCCTGAATGTCAGACTATAAACACCTGAGGATGAGCTCTACTTCCTTCCATGAGACCATTAACAAGTTATCTAATCTCTCGCATCCTCAGCTCACTCCAAGCTAACATTTGTAATGATTTAAATGAGATCATGTGTTTGAAATCCTTACTTATTTATCAGTATTCAATTACTGTTACTCATAATAGTAATTATTATTTTGTTGGCCATCCCATTGGCCCTACTGCTGGTAGCCCTCCTCCTGTTCCTGAGACACCTGGGCTGGGACTTGGTAGCTATCTTCTGGTTTGAGTAAAGGCAGCAGCCAGTTTGTAGCCTGCTCATGGGAGACACAAAGGAGCAGAGCATCCTGCACTATGTGCAGCAGCACACAAAGCCTGGGGACCCCCAGAGCGTGCTGGAGGCCTCTGACAGCTACTGCACGTAGAAGGAATGGGCCATGAATGTGGGCGATGCAAAAGGCCAGATCATGGATGACGTGATTCGAGAGCATAACCCCTCACTAGTGCTGGAGCTAGGGGCTTGCTGTGGCTACTCAGCGGTGTGCATGGCCCGCCTGCTGCCACCTGGTGCTAAGCTTCTCACCATGGAGGAGAATCCTGACCACGCAGCCATCACCCAGCAGATGCTGAACTTCTCAGGCCTACAGGACAAGCCTGCCATGCTCATTGGAGCATCCCAGGACCTCACCCCACAGCTGAAGAAGTATGACATAGACACGCTGGACCTGGTCTTTTTTGATCAGTGGAAGGACCACTACCTGCCAGAGACAATCCTTCCAGAGGAATGTGGCCTATTGTGCAAAGGGATGGTGCTCCTAATTGACAATGTCATCGTCCCAGGAACCCCTGACTTCCTGGCACATGTGAGGGGGAGCAGCAGCTTCGAGTGCACACACTACAGCTTGTCCCTGGAGTACATGAAGGTGTTTGACTCCCTGGAGAAGGTCTACAGGGGTCCGAGCAACTCAAAGCAGCAGTCCAGTCTACTCCAGGCTCCCCAGCCAGCTTCCCTCTGCAGGCTCTCTCTCTCTCTCTCTCTCTCTCTCTCTCTCTCTCTCTCTCTCTCTCTCTCTCTCTCTCTCTCTCTCTCTCTCTCTCTCTCTCTCTCTCTCTCTCTCTCTCTCTCTCTCTCTCTCTCACACACACACACACACACACACACAGACACACACACGCGCGCATGTGTTTCTGGGGCCTGTCTTCAAGTTCCAGCTTGGCACCCTCTAAAAGTAGTGAGCTCACTGCATAAAACTGCTGCAAGAAATCTGGAAAGCAACTACTGGTAAAAGGCTAAGTTGACAGGTTAGAGGTGTATCTCAGTGGTAGAGTACCTGCCTTGCATGCATGAGGCCTTGGGTTCAATCCCCAGGACCAAATAACAGAAGGTATAAGAAAAAAAAAAAAAAAGAATTTGAGGCAGGTGTCATCCTGATGGGGTCACTAAATAGAAAAAGAAATTCTCACAGGGGTTCTGAAGGCAGGCCCACAGGCAATGGTATCACCGGGTAGGCCTACCACGTGGTCAGGAAGCTGAAAATATCTAGAAACTGTTGGGCTGCCCTCAAGGTTTTCTGTCAGAAGGCGGGAGCAGTGCCTCCGTGACGATGCTGCCACCAGCATCTCACGCCACACTTCGGAATCGCAAAGTTTCATCTTTTTAAGAATGTGTCATAACTTATTTTCTAAAACTGTCTAGCTGTAATAATCTTATATACAAAATTCATGTTTAAAATATATAAATGAGAAATTAAAGTTCTAAATATTTGGATACAAGAGAAAAAATATTATTTTGTCTTGGAATAGAAGATAGCATGGAGATACTTGGGTATGTTGGATTTGAGTTGATCAGAAGCCATGGTATGAAGGAGGCACAGGATACATGGAGAACAGCCTACAGAAGGCAGGTGCCTGGGTTTTGAATGCAAGCTGGACATACATTGCCATCTCTTCCCATGTGGGAACTAAAAACTGGAACATTCAGTCAACTGACAAGTATTACTGTCTTTGCTAAGGACTGAAAGATGCAAACTGTTAAGTAGTGAGGAGATTGGCAAGAGCCCTGCAGAGTTTGGACCTCACATTCTCCCAGAACATGGAAATACACAAATCAACCAAGGAACAAAGACTGTGAAAAGACAACAGATCAGTTGAATAGCTGCTGGCAGGATATTTTAGAGTAAGAAAGGCCTAAGGAAGAGTAAAATTAAATGGGCTAGAGCCAAGAGGAGCCAGCTTCAGGCTCTGACAACACAGTGGCAGTAACAAGAATGACAGAGTATATGGGCTCCAATGGGAGGGGGTGGAGGCTATGGGAGGGCACTGTTTGGGATGTGGGTATATAGATGAATAAGACTGTTTGGGATGTTCTGTATGATATACACATAAAAATATCCAATAAATTTAAAAAAAGACATATTTGAGGAGGAAGCATAAAAATTTACTAAACGTTAAATAGTAGAGGTGATAAACATTACCACTGAAATCTACCTGATGACTTTATAGCCATAGTCAGGTGCCAAGGATCCGAGTGTAACCGACTGTGACTAGTAATAATCAGATACATAGAGATTAGACACGCATGCGAAAACATCTACGTGTTAGTAACATTAGAAATGTAGGAAACAGCATATTTTAAAATGAAATGGAGATCTTCTTTAAAGATTAAAAACTCATTCAATTTTATGTCTTACAGGGGTTATACTGAGTTCAATATTGTGTAACTATTAATTCAACTGTGAACCTAAAAATTTACACCACTTTTGAAAGAGAGGTATCCCTCTGGAAATTGTTACTGAATATGTCAAAGCTGTAATGAAATGCTCCTTCTAAACATGTGGTTATTAAATTTAAAAATATTTTTAAAAAGAGGAGCCAGCCTCATAAGGATCTGGGGGGAAAACATGGTGTAAGAAGGTCTTGTACAGAAAAAGACCTCCAAATAAAAATGGCCATGTTCTCTTTCCAGCCACTTGGAGATGCTGCTTGTATTGGAAGTGGTGGGAAGAGCCAACAAGCCAGTGGTACAGGTGCTCATAGGTCCTGTAAGGAACCTGGACACCAAGTCTATATAATCTACTTCATTGCTTAAAAAGTCGGGGAATGGGTAGATAGACTGACTCCACAGGCTCTGATCATACACTCAAAACAGTCATCCACGTGTAGACATACAGTTTCAGAAATTTCCCATGTTCCAGTGCTCTTGACTACAAACCCAAAAGATGCTTTAAGTACGGATTTTGCTTTCTCGATTTTGTAAATAATAAAAGGAAACTCAGAGTGAGTAAGTGCCCTTAACAAGAAGTTCATGTAGGCAGAGTAAGTCCTGTTAGTGGCAGAGTTTGAGGGCCTAACCTAGACTTGAGAACGCTAATCATGATCCCCTACTTATTAGAGCAAATTCACATCACACTTCAGTTAGCAATGTTTATTCTATTAAATATATTTTTTAAAGTTTAGATTCTTTTAGTCCTGTTAGTTTTTCACACCTTATGATTTCTATTTGATTTCCCATTAGGTCCTGCCAACGAAGGTAAATTCCTTGGGTACATATGTTAGGCTTCTGTGCGTGGTAATAACCACAGAACTATGAGAATCATTAAATGCATGCATATGACATGATGTCACTCCTCGCCCTTCCTTCCCAGAGGCGCAGACGGAGCATAGTGACAAGCCTGGTGAGACATTCAGATGGGAGATGTAGACAGAAGCCTGCCATCCACATCTGTGGAGATATCATAGGCCCTTCTGAACTTCTCACAGATTTCCCTGTAATTAATAGAGCAGACACAATGGTTTTCATTCTAGGTTAATTCCAACATTTTGGATTCAGTATTTGAGGTATTTGCGGTTTATGAAATTACTGAGCTCAGAATGATAACAGTCAATGACAGACCAGGCAGATATTTAGAGTTTCTGGTTATTTAGTGAGAGGTAGAAAGGAACAATTTCTTTTCAAAACTGTGAGATCTGCAGGACTGTAGGCAACACTTATAGTGATTCAGGAACAGGAAGTGGGTCTGCTAGGGCATTGTGGAAAATAGGAAAATTGAGTTGTATTAATCAAACAGCAAAGAAAATTTTCATTAATTGCATAGTTTGTAAATGCCACTCTTTTTTTTTAATGTTTGTTAGGAAGATGGAGGCATGCATTGGAAACATTAATTCTAATTATTACTGTAAGTGGGTGTTTTTGGCACAAGGTCAAGAAATAATAAGAGAATGTGTGAATCTCACTACTGAGCTGCACTAAGCTTAATCATTTGAATACAGTTGGATTTTTTTTTTCTTGGACTGTCTCTGGGCTATTCAGTGTTCTGGATGAATCTAATACAATCAGGCTGTTCTCTGGTGTATAACCACTTCCTACTGACTCAGGGCAAACTTGCTTCCTCTGCCATTTATTAAAATGAAACATTCATATTAAAACACCATTTTTTAGTGATAACCAAATACATGTTAGTAATGGCATTATTAGAAATATTTTATTTAAAGTGAACTTCTACAACAGTGTGTTGAAAAAAAATGGCACAAACAAATCTATCTAATTTTACTGGAGATGGTTTTAGAAGCTTGCAGATTTTTCTGGCACCATTACAGAAGAGGATTTGATGTGTGTTTCAGGACACAATCTAAGTTTTTATGGCCATAAAAAATGAATACTGTTTCCCCTACTCCACATAGCAAATAATGTATAATTCATGATTTTTCATTAACATGCAAATGTGAAATAGTGTCTTCTATGTTTGCATCTACTAACAATCTATTAAATATTTAGAAGTATAGTAAAGAATACTAAAAATATTGGGACTCAGTACTAGTTTTAAGTACAATGTTCCCTAATTTTTTTCTATGTGTCCATATATTTGTACATGTAAAAATCTGGAAGAAACAGACAAGCAGATAATCAATTTGGTAGCTGTCCTTTGTAAAATAAGTTAATGATGTTGTTTATATAGCTCTTGCTGGTTTTCAGAACATTTTCACACAGATTGTACTTGCCAACATGGCAACAATTATAAGAGGCTGGTATTAGCCCCATTTTATGGATCAAAAAATCAAGATGGTGTTTTGCCAGATTGTTTTGTAAATATTTAGCCCATTAGCTAGTACAGCCTCCTAGCTGCCATGCTTTAAAATTCATTGTACATCAGGACTACAATAGTATCTTCAGTATAACATTGTAGAATTCCATATCTTTGATAAAAATATTTGGCTGACACTGTCATATGTAGCTTACACTGGCTACATGAGCTAAAATTTGCAGTCCTCTTTCTATAATGCCAATATTCATTGTTGGTTCATCTTACATTGTGGTCCTTCTTTGAGGACCACATCCTGCTCCTCTGTTCTGGGTGTTCTTCCCGAGCCATGAGGGGAACTAGACAGGAATTAGACACAGACATGATATCAATTGTCAAACTGTAGAATCCAGAAAGGAAGGTCTGAGTGACAATGACTGTGATGAACAGAATATTTCATTAGAATCTATTAAGATTGTTCAGAAAACATTTAAAAGAGAAAGTGTTTTCCCATGGAGAGAGGATCCAGGCAGGTACCACCAAGGAGTTATGGATCCACATGACAGGGTTTGCAGAAGCCAGTGAGTTGTCTAAAGCCCAACCAGGTATTAAGAATTTTTATCTTAAAGGTCATGTGGATAACTTCAAGGAAGGATGATCAGCTGACCCTAAAAGTATTGCAGAATAAGAGTGAGTGCTCAAACAAAAGGAAAACAGAAATTTGGAAAAGAGAATAGAAAATGGAAAATTTGGTGGGGTACTTTTAAGTCTGTCCTCTAGGTCTGAGGAATTGTTTCATACTGTGTCCCTGCCTCCAAATATTTATCACAACTAGAGGTTTCATTTGGTATTTGGACATAGGCTTGGGACATCCTCCTAAGGTCAATGAGTATTTGTTGTGCCCACTGGACTGAGTATAGACAGGTGTGATGTCGTTATCTATATAGAAATAGTCACTTTCTTTTAGGGTCACTTCCTGTAAGAGTCGGTATGACTGGCATCTTCTTGGGTACAACAGGTGTCCCTCCTGTTGAAATGAACAGCCAACTTGGGATTCTGTAGAGAAACAGACCCCATATCTTGAAGTCAAACAGGTAACTCACCACAATAGGTGTTTTCACAGCAAAGGACTTACTGTCACAAGTCAGTTTCATGCTTTGTGAAATTGGATTTTTGTGTTTGCTGATCTGAGTAAAATATAAAACCCTATACACACTATATTCAAATATTCCAGTGACTTTGCTTTGGATTTTGTGCAACTAACTGTTTATCAACTGTACATGGCAGTGGGCACACTGCTATGAGTACAGTCAGAGAAGCAGAATGTCAAACACACATAGTGTCTGGCACGTTGTGAACTCCCAGCAAATAGTCATTAATAATGAATGAATGCTCTTCTGATACTTAGGAAACTAAGTGGATTGTCATTTCTGTGTCTAGAGAAGGAAAATCATCAGACAATGATTTTTAAATACGATTACCATCTGATACGTCTATGTCAAACATATAAATCGCATTTCATGACAGAGTTCAGTCCTATAAAATGAAAAAGCCCTGAGACAACTTGTTTTGACTTATATCTTGGGCTTATATTTTTCTCTGTAATTTCATTGACTGTCCCAGAAAATAAGTATTTAACTCAAATGCAGATGAACAGAGTAGGATTCCCCAGACTGTAAATACAGATAGTTTTCTGGTCTACAAATTGCTTTCCTTACATTGCCATGGAGTTCAAATTCAGTGGATATGTAGTAGGCTACAGGACAAGAATCAGCCTTCTATTGTCATTCCCTGGATAATTCTGTCACATGGCCAGGTCTACGAATCAGCACCTTGAGCACAAATAAGTGGCATGAAGCTCACTGCTGGTCAGCAGTCCATCGGCAAGTGTGTGGAAGGAAGGTACTTGGAAATTCATGCTCTTTGCCATCTGTAGACAAATGAAAACAAAAAATTTTCCAGTATGTCACGAAGAAGAATTGGGCAGGAGAAATTTGTTGTTATAGTCCTGTTAACAAAATGCTATTTTTATGGACCAACCTAGTCCTCAGGAGAAGAACGGTTTATCTGGATGGCTTTACTTAATAGCATAGGGTTTTTGTGAGTGAGATTGTGAGCTCAGAACAGGTGAGCGTGTACTCAGGGAGTAGCTGGGCAGCGGGGTCATCTCCCTGATGACAGGAGAAATAAATACATTTTTAAAAACCTTTTTACGCTAATTTGATAAGATTTTAGAAAAGCTTAAGTGTGAGTGAATCGCTGTGGAACAGGGACTTCCAAGGACCGCTAAAAAAGAGGATCTTAGGTGGAAAAGAGGGAGTGGACAACTCGGCACTCATGATTAGAGTAGATTTGACTGTAAGACACTCGAGAACTTGATGTCTATTCATTATTTTTAAGAGATTTTCCAGAAATCAAAATGGATTCCCTGCCTGTCTGAAACAAAACTGTAATAAGTTAAGCCATTGAAAAAAGATAGTCCAAGAGGCTGCCATGTGATTCATTAGTAGAAAGTTTCTTAGCAAACATGAGGCTCTGTATCTGATGCTATACAAAAAGATCAGAGAAAGAATAATTGGATGTGGGACTGGAGAGATGGCTCAGTGGTTAAGAACACTAGTTGCACTTTTTTAATTTTTAATTATTTGAAATTCGTTTATTTTTATTTTATATGCATGAGTGTTTTGCCTGTGTGTATGTAAGTGTGCTCATGTCATACGAAGCCCTCAGAGGTCAGAAGAGGGCATTGGACCTCCTGGAACTGGAGTTACAGATAGTTTTTAACTGCCACGTGGGTGCTGGGAATAAAACCCAGGTCCTCTGGAAGAACAGCCAGTGGTCTTAACTGCTTAACCTTCATTCCAGCCCCTAGGAGAACTGGTTGCTTTCACAGAAGATGTGGATTCAGTTCTTAGCACATACATGGTGACTAACAATTGCTCCTAACTTCAGTCTCAGAGAATGCAATGCCATCTTCTAGCCTCTGTAGGCATTTGTACACACATGGTGCATTTACATACATGCAGACAAAATACTCACACACATAATAATAAAAAAAAATAAATAAAAATTTGAAAGACTAATTGGATGAGAAGTGAGCCACACATGGAATTCAAGAACTCATCATTCCCTTTATGAAACTTATACTCTATGCAAGATTCAGGCTTAGCAGTGTAGAGATGTGGACATGGCTAAAGCCATCACAGAATAGTTTGAATGTTTCCAAAGCCTGAGAATGATGGAGTGCATGGCCCAAGATGACTTTTCTAGAGAAGTGCTATAAAATTATGACTATCGTCTATACAGCAGCACAGAAACAGTTTTCAAGAAGCATTGTATCACTTCCCCACATTCAGACAGGATGAATGACTTAGGTACTCAGACACGATGGGGCCAGATACCTCATGGCCAGATAGGATTTTCCCAACTTCCTTCAGTGACATAGTTTTCTGTGTTTCATTCCATTACATATGACTGTGCCAGTTGTGGTTATTTATAACATAAAAGGAACTGTGTGGCTCTGGATGCAACTCTTCTGGATGAACAAACAGTGTGATGATGTCCAGAAGAGTAAACATTCGCTTTTCATGGTAGCATGGGGATGCCAAAAATACATAGTTGGGAGACTTTACAGATGATCAACTTAGTAGATAAACTGAAAAATGTATTTCCATATTCTCTAGGTTTTCTTATCCTGCATATCTATAATGACCTATCTGATAATTACAATGTAAGTATCAGTACTATAGCAATTAGCATTGGAGTCAAATGTTACTTAAATTTTTACATTAAAAAAGCATAAAAGAACATAATTTCTGCCTAAATTTTTTTCTTAGCCTTTAAACCTTGAGTTGATTTACATATCTCTCCTAACTGAAAATGACGTCTGTTCCTTAGGTCCAGTTTTCAAGTTCCAAGCATTAGCACTGTGACCACAAAGATCTATGATTTGATGCATTATTTGATTTTTGTGTTTGTTTTAATGGAAACACAGAATGGAAGGGGAATATTTGATTTGCTGTCTAGCCAACACATTCTAAAAAGCATTAAGCTGAAACTGCTACAAGTGTTTATTTTCTGACTCTTTCTTGTATAATGGGAAAAGTCACGATCTCAACATGAGTCGATACAAGGTTTGTGGTTTTCTGATAAGCGCATCAGTCAGTGGACAGAATAAACCCCAGTGACATCTGTGATGGTTCTTGGAATCTAACATCTTTCAACCCCATATTCCATTCCCCATAGCCTATGGACACTGTGGTAGAATAAGGTCAAGGCTTCTGGCAAATGTGGAATATCTTTGAGCTACATGAAATTTCTCTCTGTGGATCCATGCCTAATAACCACTACATCAACCACAGATACAGTGCAACCCATTTTCCTGTTTGACATAGAACAGCTGTTACTCTGGAGGAAAGACCTTATGATTTACCTAACTGGGAAAGATGCCTCTCTAAAAGCTGAAGAGTGCAGACATGGAGTCAGGAACACTCTTGGCTATTCCAGCCATTAGAATATTAAGCAATAATTTTATGTAACCTAATGCACATAATTCATTAGACCATCATGTGTTAAAATAAGGAAAACTGACATAACAATAAACCTAGCTTTAAAAAAATACTGCTTTTTATAGAAAGTCTTGTAATGCTACAATGAATATGATTCTACTGAATGCTGGCTGTTGTTAAAGTAAATGATCTCTCTTTTTATGGGAGAGCTTCATTGATTGATTCACTGAATGAAATGTTGTCATTGAGCAATCAGGTCATGTTTAGTGTGAACCTCCAATAAAGAAGAAAGACTATAACTAGCAAGGTTAATATAGTTTCCAAATATCAGTGCAGTTCTGTAATACTGTTGAACTATTTTTAATTATCCAGAAAATACTAGATGGATTGAAATTTTCTAGGAAATGCAGAGAAATGCGAGGGAAGGAAAAGTATGATTTGTATACTCAGTAGGCATTCTTGGAAAAACTAAATATATTTTAGGATTACTAACAGGAAAACATGCAAGAAAGGGCTAAGAAACAAAAATTACTATTTCAAATGACTAATAATTTCAATATGTAAAGCTAGCACCTTAGCAGTTTACAAAGACAATTATAATTTATCTTGTTTTATAGTCACCAAAGTGCAGTGATTTCCCTATAGCCAACAATGTTACTCCTATCAAACCCTGAACTTAAGGCCTCTCCCCACCAGGCTGTTCTCTTCATACACTGTGTCTCTGATAAGCTGCAGAGGAAGTGAAACAAAATTGTGTTCAAAAGTCCACCTGAACTTTGTGATCAGGATGCAAATGCTTTTGGCTACAGGTAAAGTAACTTTTATTGCTGTTTGTGTGTGCATGGATGCTTGTATAGGTGTGCACATGAAGACCAGATAGCACCTTGGGCATCATTCCTTAGGAACACTGTTCACCTAAATTTTGAAACGGGATCTGTCATTGGCTTAGAAACACCTATTAGGTTAGACTGCCTGGCTACAGATTCTGAGGAAGCCCCATATTCAGAACCACAGCCTTAGGATAGCAAGTGAGTATCACTTTTTATGCCCAGTACTTTTTAGCATGGGTTCTGAGGATAGAACTCTAGTCTTCATGCTTATAGGCAAACACTGTACAAGCTGTCTCCAGAGCCCTGTCCTCTATACTTTGTGAAGATCCTCTAGAAGTGTCTAATATACCTGGATGTAGCATTTAATTAAGGGGTAATTCTAGAGAGAAGGAGTGCTTTCCTGAAAAATTGGCCAGAAGCCCCAACAACAAAAGAAATCTCTTTGTGGGCTCACCTCCTTGTCCCCAACATGGAAAGGAGGCCTCATCTTGTAACACCAAGCTCCTGCATTTGTGTCCTTTTGCCAGATGTGTCATAGCAGTTATCAGGACAGAAATATGTATCCTAGGAACTGCAAGGGAACAGATTTCTTTGCAGGACATAACTTTGCATGATACACTGTTTTACATTTTGATACTTTGTTTTTGCTTTTGGCTTGGCAAATAGCACAAGCTCTTGTCTCTATTCTTCCTGACAAGAATTCCTTAAATAAAAAATTCTTTCTGAACAGAAAGAAGTATTCAGTTTCTTCTCCATCTGTCTCACAAAATACCTACACATTTGTACATTTTAACTTCTCTTGGTTCTTTTTTTCTAAGCATTTACCCTTCAGTTTATTAGAATAAATGACTACAAAGTTCCATGCTTAAGTTTGTCATGTTAGAAAGTTTTATTAAAATATCATTGGGGGGGACGCTGGAAAGATGGCTCAGCAGTTAAGAGCACTGACTGCTCTTTCAGAGGACCCGGGTTTGATTCACAGCATCCACATGGCAGCTACGAACCGTCCTTAATTCCAGTTCCAGGGGATCCAAAGCCCCCTTCTGACCTCCTCGGCATTGCACGACATGGGTGTACTCACATATAAGCAGGCAATATACTCATACACATAAAATAAAAATAATAAATAAAATATTTTTTTAAATCATTGGGCCCTGAACTTTTGTGATCATTTAAAAAAATAACTCCACCTCAAAGATCTGATGTGAGGACCTCTGTGTCTAGATTCCCATTAACAAAGTTTTCTAATTACAGAAATTAATAATCTTATAAAATAGCCTGAAATTTCATTTCCTGTTCAGTTTTTTTTTCATGTATATGTGTGTTATGTACATGGATGTGTGTTTGTGCATATCTGCATGTCTGTGTGGGCACATGTGACTTGTTTTGCATGAAACTGATGCTCGGTGTCTTTCTTGATCATGCCCCACTTTAGTTATTGAGATGACATTTCTTTACTGAGTATGGAGAGCCCAGATTCCTGCTGGTCAGCTAATCAGCTTGATCTGCCTCTCTGACTCCTAAGCACTGGGATTACAGGAGACCACCACACCTCCAGGCTTCCTACAAGGTTCTGTGGATCTGAACTTCAGCCCTTAAGCAGTCACAGCTTTATCCATTGAATCATCTTCATATCCCTTCATTCCCTTACTGAAAACATGATATTGCATATACAAATTCTCATCATAGTCCATCCAATAAGATAGCACAAAAAATCAGTATTGTTGGTGCTTAATGGCTTCTTATATGATAATTTTGTTTATATGTTATAATAAATCCAATTTAAAGCCAATTTTCTTATGACAACTCCTTTCGTTTGAGAAATATTTTACTTCTTAGAGATGATACTTCTGGGGTGGGGGGAAGAACTGTTGTGTGATTGAGGCAAAGTGTGCGCAGAATTTGAAGGGAGGCTCACTGAGCATTTCGTGAGTGTGATCTATGTAAACATCCCAAGACAATTCTATCTGAAATAGCCACAGCTTCCGCAGATTTCATATTTCTTTACAAAATATAAATACAAAGTACAATGCCAGACAAACTCACTTACCTCTTTTGCAGGAATTAAATTATTTGAGTTGGTTTTCTACATTGATCCAATTAAAGCTCAGACGGCCAAATCTGACCCCCTCCCACACACACACTTCACTTTTTGATGCACAGACCCAGTCTTTGTTGTGTGCCCCTGGGAGTTATAGTTGAAAATGAAAGCAATTAAAGCGTTTCTGGGAATTATTTTACTATTAGGAATTGCATGCTCATCTGCCAGAAAGAGAAATGAGGACAGAAAGCTGGAAAGTATCTGCAGAGTGGCAATCAGAAGCATAAAAGTAGCAATGAACATAGAAGTTAATGAAAGTGTGATCAATTAGACACATTCATCTATCTTGATTCTTCCCACAGACATATCCTATTCCTATCAGAGTCAGAAACTGAAAATAACGAAGTGAACAAGCTATTGTTTCTATGATCAAAGTGTTTGCATGAGTGGAAGTTTCTGGAAAAATCTGCTATTATTATTCAATGCTACGAAAGCTGTAAAACAAATGTACAGAACATATATCATAAGGAAAATACCAAGAAGTATACTTAAATAATACAGAGTGACATTGGAAACACTGCCGAAGACAGGGTACAGGTTGTTTGGATAAAAAGATGGTATAGTCTGGTTCCTTCTGAGGAAACGTCCAGCAAAAGACATAAATAATTTTCACAAAGGGGCATATGGGCGCAAGATTCTGGCATTTTTAGTGAAACTTAAACGTGCCAGGTAGTCTTAATACAGGAAACCAGAAAGTCCAGGTTCTGAAGGAAAATTATACTAGAGTTTGAATGTTTTGTTGGGCAATGGAAGATCATAAGCTGATTTTAAGTTGTAGAGTGACATATTAATGTTATGAATTGTAGAACACGCACTTGTTTGGTCTACCTTACTAAGGATTTTGTTTCACTGGCTGTTGAATGTGGCAATATTATTCTTGAAAGGCTCTAAGCTTGACAATCAGCCTTGACTTAAACTATCTAATGAGATTCTATATGACTTTCTCATGGACATTATCAAACCAAGTTATCAGTCAGACATTTCACTGCATATGAGGAGGTTGGACTAAATGATCCTTAAGACTCCTTTGATTTGAAAAATCTATGTTTCCTTTCATAATTTTGAACTCTACCATTGTATTCTCCTTTTTAATTAACATACACAATTTTAAGTTTAATTATGGAATTTTCAAACAAAATTTACTTTTGTGGATTTTCCTCTCTCCCGTTTGCCTCACCGCCTCCCATTGGACTGTTCTACTTACCTAGCGGTATATCAACTCTACCCTTGTATAAATGAATTTCTAAGAAATTGACTTGGCCCATCCATAATACTGAAAAACGAGCCAGTGAATCACAGGATGAAATGAGCCAATTCTCAAGTTAAAAGGTGATATGTACATGGGATGAGGCTCTCTGAGTCTAATGCTGGTATAAAACTACTCAGTGTGCTGATCTGTGACAGAAGACATGAGCTCACGGTACACGTGGAAGAAAAATAATTAATTTCCACACCTCCTACTTAAGCAGCAGTCCAGCTCTGTGGAACAAGAATAAAAGAGAAACATTAGAAGTCCATCTGTAGATTTTGTTTTTTTACTGGAGTGGGCCAATACATTTCAACATCACTGCCAACTCAACTTTTACTTTTAAAAATTCAAGTGAAACAACGACGAGAATTAGAAATAACTCATAATTCCAGTTTGTGGTGATTCCAACTGAACAAGGAGTGTAAGTAAAAGACAGCTTCTTCTTTTATGAGACTGAGGTTTATCCAGATGGAATTGATAGATTTTATGGCTTGAAATTAAGACTATCAATGTGATTTTAAAAACCCACAATTTGAAATTTTCATTCACAGGACTATTTACTGAACTTCTAACCTTGGGCCTGGCATGCTGATAAGATGCATTTCAGAGACGCCTACACCACAGAGAGGCCTTCACATTCATCTTTAGTCTCTCCACTTTCAACCTTAAATTGTGAAGTGAGCTAATAAATTCAAGTGGAGAGGCTGCTATATATGGAGGAGCCTACAGTTTTAGGACCAAAGGAAATAAAAGATCTATTTGAATAAACATTTAGTTTAGAAATGAGGAGATCATTCAAATGCAAGAAGCTGCCATAGGAGCTATACATAGATGCTCAAAGGAGTGGAAAAGGTGAGCTACTTCAGAGTTGGGTGGGCCCTTAACTCTCCAAACTGCCTTCTTTAATCAGTCTAGAATGTTAATTCTAATATTAAATTTAAGTTCAGTTTTTTTTCAAGTTACAAGAGTAACCAAAGTGATATAAATCATAATTAATTACAATCTGTCCATGTCTGGCAGAAAAATATGAAGTAGGTACAAAAATATTATTTTAAAAATATTTTATATATTTTAAATATTTTATTTATTATTATTTTTATTTTACGTGTATGAGTGTATTGCTTGCATGTGTATAAGTACGCCCGTGTCGTGCAATGGCCATGGAGGTCAGAAGGCGGAGTAGGATTCCCCCGGAACTGGAGTTAAGGATGGTTGTTAGCCACCATGTGGGTGCTGGGAATCCAACCCGGGTCTTCTGCAAGAGCAGTCAGTGCTCTTAACCTCTGAGCCATCTCTCCAGCTCCAACATTTTATTTTTTTAAATTTTATATGTATTTATTATTTATTTTTATTTTTATTTTATATACCTGCAAGTGTGTCATTACACTATGTGCATGCAATACCAGTGGAGGCCAGAAGAGGGTGGCAGAATCCCTGGAACTGGAGTTAGAGAATGTTGTTAGCAACGGTTTGGTTGCTGGGAATCCGACGTGGGTCCCCTAAATATCAGCCAGTTCTCTAACCCTCTGTGCCATCTTTCCAGCTTCCCCAAATATTCTTGAGATGATCACAGTTAAATAAGACCCTTCCTAATTTCACACTTTCAGATGTTTTGCCTATGGTAAAGCACTTTGGTCATATTCCTCATCGCAAAGACCCATCAGTTTAGGATTTATTCTGATATGATGTAATAAAAATGAATTAGTGTTTTTTCTTAGTTGCATTGTATTTGTTTACTGTGTGTGTGTGTGTGTGTGTGTGTGTGCTCCTCAAGCATATCTCACCATGCACTTGTGGACGTCAGAAGACAGCTTTTGGAATATTGATCCTCTTCTTCTACCACATGGCACCCAGAGATTGAATTCAGGTCATCAAGCTTGGAGGCAAGTGTCATGCTGAGTCATTTTGCGAATTCCCAATCAGTGTTATTAATGCCATATTGGTTGGAATAAAGTGACTAATAGTATCAGGACCTATTGCTGAATAGATGAGATCCAGATATTCTCAAAACACAACTAGCAACTTCTGATACAGAGAAAACCAGCTAGCTCAAGTAGTATTTTCTTTTTAGTGGAATATAAGTCAATTTCATTATGATATTTCATTTTTCTATCTCTCTCACAAACACATTAAAACATAGCACTGACAAGTATAAAGGGCATATATGTGAAGAAACAGTATTAGAATATATCATCAGATTTCTGGTATAAGCAGTAAGTACAGGGTTTTTAATAAACCAAAACATTCAGTTTTAGCTGTAAGGACAGAAATGTCAACTCTTCATGGATCGGAACCTGTGACCCATTAATTTATTCTACCAAATTTAGTGTGCAACTAACTTGTGCCAAGCTTGATTCTATCTTCTGAATATATTGAATTAGATTGGAAGCTCTTTGTCATCACAAAGAGTTTAATAATTTCATCATATGATTGTACCAGAATAATGCATTTAAGATAATTTTCAAATAGCTAAGTATTGAGATTAGCAAAGCCACTTTCCCATCAGTCTTTTCTTAGTCTTTCAGAAATTGATCCATGCTAGCCAAGCACTGTGGTCCCTGCCTGTAATCCTAGCACTCAAGAGTCTGAGACAGGATCGTGACACTTTGTCCAGTAAACAAATAACAACAACAACAAAACCAAACAGGCAAGCAAAAAAAGAGAGATTCTCAAAAAGTCAGCTAAGCTATAAACTGATATCTATTCACAAATTAGTAATTATCAAGTTATTATTGAATGTATTACTTATGTTATATATATATTGTTTTAAGAAAGGGCTATGGTACATCTGAGAATAAAATAATTATGATGTTGTTTTTCACAGAGTTTATATTCTAGTGGAGGAGAGACAGTAAAAGTGATCATTTTGAAAGCAACCCTGCTGTGGGAGAATTAGAGCAGGTTGAAGTCATGTGCAGGGAATGAGTGGGGAGATGGGAGTTTACAGAAAGGGTGGACTTTACTGAAATGACAGGAACATGAGCAATATTACTAATTTATTTTGCTCCATTACACCTTAGTGAAGTGGTTAAACTATTTGATATTGAGCTGTCAGATATCATTTGTGGGAGCTTCTGGTGATCTTCGTGTCTTAATCCCTATAACCTACAAATGCTGATTCCTGGAAAATATTACTTCACAGATGGGATTAAGTTAAAGATAATCAGGTAGGGAGATGTTCTAGTTTTGTTTCTTCATGCTGTGATAAAATACCTGGAATAAGAGGACGCTTAAGAGAGAAAAGGTTCATTTGGGATACAATTCCAAGTCATAGTCTATCCCGTGGGGGAAGCTAACAGCAGCACTAGATTGAGGATGATAGCTAGTCATATCACATCTGCAGTCAAGACCCGAGTGAGACTGATTATGCGTTTCCTTACTAATGCTCAGATCACTTTCTCCACTCTTCTACAATCCAGGACCCAAAGTTAGAAAATGGTGCTGCCCAAAGTGGACTGGATCTTTCTAAATCAATTAACATATTTAAGACAATCCTCCACAGACACAATCACAGATCAACCTGATTTGGACAATCCCTTACAGACACTCTCTTCCAGGTAGTTCTAGATTGTGTCAAGCCAACAATTAAAACTAAGACTCATGGATTATGATGGTAGGCCTGGTATGGACCCTGGCAAGTGTCCTACTATGTATATAAAAAAGAAATAGGAGGAGACAAGTCAAAGTCAGAGCATGTGACAGCAGACACTGGAAGAACAGAGCTCAAGAGTGAGAAGTATTGAAGGCAGTGTCTTTGAAGTTAGAGGAAGGCCACCAGCGAAGGAACCTGGGTTGATTTCTGCAATCAGGAAAAGGCAAAGAAATGCATTTTTTTTCCTGAAGTGGACAGGCACTTACCCTTTAACCTCTTGATTCTAGTGCTGTAAAATTCATTTTGATACTCCAACTTATAGAAACTTAAGGAAATGTCTGTATTATTTAAATCACAAATTTGACATAACTTGTTATAGCAACAACAGAAAAGTAAGAAATATTTGAGATTGTTTGAATGTGAGAGCTCTATACATAGGTTACTTTTTATTGAAAGAGCATAGCACATGTAGAGTTCTAATAACTGTGAATCCCAACTCTGCCACTTCCTACCCAGGCACTATAGACAGCTATCTAATGTCCTTGCTTCATTTTCTCCCATGCAATGACTCTGATAGTAATACTTATGACATAGTGGTTTGGCAACGACCTAGTATTTGCAAGATGTATTGTAGCTTTGCATAGGTAGCAATTTTTACATAAGAAAATAAGATTTAAAATCATACATTGCAGTGAACACTGTAGTGATGCCATTTCATTGATTGGTAAATGTGGACAAATCATGTAACTTCTCAAAATACATTTTTAAATATTTTATTTATTCTTTTTAGCTTTGTGTATGAGTATATTGCCTGTATGTAAGTACACTTGTGTTACACAGTGCCCACTGAGGTCAAAAGAGCTCATTGGATCTCCCGGAACTAGAGTTACAGATGGTTGTTAGCCCCAATGTGGGTTCTGGGAATCAAACCAAGCAGTCCTCTGCAAGGACAGCCAAAATACTTGTATTGGCATACAGTACAAGGCTATTCTGATCATCCAAAAGAGAACAAGCAAAAAATAGGAGATTGTTAATTCATTAATTCACTTAAAATATTTTAATGATGGGCGAGTAATGGATATCACAGAGCTAGTCCTCCTCACAATGGCATTTTATTTGAGCTGATGATACAGAAAATAAAGTACTACATGAGTAATTTCGAACATTTGACAGGTATGTGGTGAAGAAATCTAAGGAAGAAAGGCATTTCTGATGACATCCCAAGTGAACTCCGACTTGAGAATTGCAATGAGGCTACTCGTTCTGTGATAGGAGAAGGGGTTCTGTGCAGAGAGGACAGGGAGTTAGTTGGTTTTGGAGCCAATTTCAGTATTTGAAAACTCAGAAGGCCTGTTTGACTAAAGTGCAGTAAATAGAGAACAGAATGAAATCAGAAAGACAGATAGGATCCAAAAGTTTATTGAAAACAATAGAAGAATTTTAACCCCAAGATATTAACTAATTCATTTTTTTAAGTCATGAAGATTATTTGGTGAAGAAAATAAGATATGATTTTTACCCCTGCTAGAAAGCTCAAATTCCTCTATCACATTCTCAGATGAATTTAGACACATTTCTAGAAATAAGAGAGCATATTGGTTATAGAGGAAAAGATAACTATCAATTATCTATCTATCATCATCTATCATCTATCTATCATTTATCATCTATCTATGTATTTGCTATTACATATCTTTCTAAATTATTGTTTTATCCAAACAAATTATAGCCCATAGGCTAAGTCTACCAGATGACTCTTTTTGTCAATAGGATTTTATAGGAACACAAACATGTCAGTTTGTTTATTATTCATGATCTCCATAGCTGTTAGAGTGACATAGCAGAGACTATATGTTCTAATTTGCTTTTCTGTTCCTAGGATAAAACATTGCTCAGAACCAACTTGGGGAAGGAAAGGGTTTATTTGGCTTTCAAGTTATAGTACATCATCTAAAAGAGACAACACAGGAAACCAAGGTAAGAGCTTCAAACAGAAATCACAGAGGAGCACTCCTTACTGACTTGTTCTTGGGCTCACATGCAACTCCTTTCTTATACAGCCTAAGCCTAGTTTCCTAGAGCTAGTACCATAAATACAGAGTGGGCTAGGAACTCCTATATCAGTTATCAATCAGAAAATGCCCCACAGACATGCCCACAGGCTAATCTGTTGGAGACAATTCTTCAATCGAGGTTTCCTCTTCCCAGGTGTGTTGTTGATAACTAAGAGAAGCCATTGCAAGTCCATTCCTTTTAAGCTGGCACACAAACACACAATTGATAAATCATAACCTTGTTTTTCTTTCTTGGACCCAAAATGTCATGCTAATATCATAATACATAATGTTATAAACCTTTAAAATTTCCAATCTTTAAAAAGAATTCACCACTTCACAAGTCCAATGTCTCTTTAAAAATTAAATCTCTCTTAATTGTGGGCTCCTGAAAAATATAAATATTAGTTACATACTTTTTTATTCCAAAATGAAAAGGCAGAGTACAACTCAGAGTACAATTTTACTCAGATAAAAGAAAGATCAAACCCCCAAAGTTGAAAAACATGATTAAAAAGCTAATTGTTCAATCTGGGACTCATTCTCACTCATGGTCTTTTGGGCTTCTAAGGGCTTGGGCAGTCCCACCTTCTGGTTCTGCCATCCACAACACACAGAATTTGTATGATAGGCTCAGGCCAGCTCTACTCCATTCCAGCCGCTGTCATTGCTTGTCATCCCACAAGCCTGATACGTCCAGTATCCCGGGGTCTCCACTGCAACTCGGGCTCTACCTTAATCATTAGCCTCTCCTGACCTCTCTTCAGGAACTCCAGCACTGCCATGCGATGCCAGGCCTTAGACGTTCTCTTTCACCCCGTCAATCTTTCATCTCTCATATCAGTAAATCCAGAGCCACATGAAAGACCCTTACATATTGCCACATTTGGCTGTCAGCTTGAGATACAGGCCCTCCTGGACACAGCTTCTGTGTGCTGACACTGAAGAAATACTTCCCGGAAAATTTCACCTCAGTGATGCCTATCTCTTATTAATCACAGCTGATTTTTCAGCACTAGATGACTCGCATCTGCTATCCCAGTCAAGATCAGAAAGTTTTACTTCCATAAATTCTTAATTCAAATATATCACACAAACAGCCCCATAGTGTCTTTTAGGGACTCTCAACTTCTCTCTGAAATTTCACAAACCCAGCTTCCATTATCTGCCTCTTCTCAGCCTTATCGTCCAAGTTCCCACAGGAGTTCCTTAATCTCTGAGCACTCTGGCTTTTCCAAAACAAAGTTTCAAATGCTTCCACAATCCTCAATCCTCCCCAAAATTATCAAGGTGGGGCTCATATCACCAACATCCCACTTCTGGCACCAACTCTAATTGTTTTGTTTACTGTTGCTGTGATAAAACACTGACTAAAAGCAACTTGGGAAGGAAAGGGTTTGTTTCATTTTATACCTCACAGACCATCATTGAGGGAGGCCAAGGCAGGAACTGAAGGCAAAAGCATGAAGCAGAAAACATAGACAAATCTTGCTTACTGAATTGCTCCCAGAGTCACATTATTTGTATTGTGCAAAACAGGCCTACTTGTCTGGAGATGGTACCAAACACAGTGGCCTGGGTCCTCCAGCATCAATTAAAAATCAAGAAAATTCCCTACAAACATGTCCACAGAACAATGTCAATTCTTCAGCTGAGTTTCCTTCTTCCCAGATGTAACAAATTGTTAAACAAGACTTAGCATCATACTGTGCAATCTTTAATGTTCCATATATTCCCTAAACAGTAAATTTAGAAAAAATGCTACCCCTGATTGCATACTTTTCTTACTTACGGCTTGATCATAACTGATAGGTAAATCGAGGCAAAACGGGAGAAAGCACCAGGACACTGACAAGAACTCCAGCAGGATAGAGTTTATTCACAGGGAAAATGCATGGGACAGTCCTCAGTTCAGGATAGAGGAGCTGACAGTTTACAGGCTGCTGACTGGGGGTTTTTATAGGTGGTTTGGGGTGAAATGCAGAAGATGGGAAAAGATTTCTTACAACAAATTAAGTGGGGAAGAGAGTCCAAGGCTTATCAGGAGATAACAGCCCTGTCAAACCATCCCCTTCCATCCCCTTCTGTCAGCCAGGATCTCGGTCATGGGATAAGGGGTCAGTTTATCTTCTAAGATTATCAAAGGGGAAGCAGGTTGTGCCAAAACAGCTCTTATAGCAATCAGGTCTTGGGTCTTGGGACAAAGATGTAGAGAGTCTGTTTATCTTGTCTGCTCATTAGCTCAGTTCTTGTATTCTCAGAGGGCTTGCAAAGCCATGAGGCCCTGCTGCCTTGGGGAGGGGATGCAGCAAATCTGAACCCTAATAATAACTTGAATTATCATTGATCTTGTGCATTTCTAGGTTTATGTCTCTTGACCTGCTTTCTCCTCACTGATCCTTTAGTGGAAAACTGGAATTCAGTGTTTCGTTTATGTCTTTTGACAATAGTTGTGCCTCACTTTCCAAACAGTGACCCTTCGGTGTCACAGATTTCTCAAGAACAATCTATATTGAATTCATATATAAACACTGGGATCTCCTTCTACTTAGCCTCATGGACTTTTTATTATA
>NW_008338999.1:4810341-4815080 GCF_000622305.1 Nannospalax galili
ATTTTTAAATTGTTTTTGATAATTTCACCATGTACGTAATGCATTTGATCATATTCATCTCTAATTACCCTCTTTTATTCCCTCCTAGTTCTTCTGGGTAACCCTCTCACTATTGATCTTGGTCGCCAACATTAGAGAATGAAACCTCAATTGAATTTCCTCCATCTGATTGACCTGTGAGCATGTTTGTGGGGCATTTTCTTGATTGTCAACTAATTCAGGAGGGCCAAGAGCACTGTTAGAAGTACCATCCCTGGGCAGGTAGGCCTGGGCTTTATAAGAAAGGTAACTTAATGTGAGCATTGAATCAAGCCAGTGATGTCTATGATCTCTGCTTCAGTTTCTGCCTTGGGTGCTCACATGACCACGGATGGGGCATTATTTCCTAGAGTATGGACAACTTACCAGTGGCTCCACCTCTGAAGAAAAATGACTCCCCTCCCCCAACATCCATTAACTGTCAACAGCTCCTCAGGAAAGAGTTGAGCTGCTGAGCCCCCCCAACAGGCATGGTAGAGTCTTGCCTCATGAATATTTGGTTTTCCATAGTTTTGAAGTACAAATTCCTTTTCTTTCTCTCCATTTTCTATTACACGGAGGCTCTTTAACATTCAAAGGGAGGGAGGGTAAAGAGGTCTCAGTGCTGCAGGCATGTAGCTGCAGGCAGAGATCTCTTTCACTGAAGTCATAGGATGATAGAATTCTCAGGATATCTGTTTGATGGTCTCTTAAGTAGGTATTTTCACATCTCCTTAACATCCTTACCAGCCCTCTTTGTTAAGTTTCCTGCCACCTGGTCTGATGCATGGCTATAGAAGACATCTTGCTTACCTTCTCTAGATCTACTTCCTATGACACGACATGAAGGCTAAAATTAGATTTTCTCTATAGAATTCCTTTCAACTTCCATATTCTCTACTATATTTTGAAGCCCCACCCCCTCAAGATTCTGCCATCTATAAGAGATGATCCTTGAGCAAACGTATGAGGAACATTGAACTAATTTTCTTCTTTCCCAAGCTCCCATGTAAGATAAAATGTCTTATGTCAGCGACACAAAAATGCTGTGCCTTGCTAAATGCTGATTCATCTTCTTGATCTCTTTCATGTAGTCTCCTAGTGCATATGTGCTCAGAAGCTAGCTGGACTCACATCTCCTATTTGTGATTCTTTCAGAGATGAAAAATGTTCAGACCCTGAAACGGCTCCTTTTTCTTCCTGACAGAACAGCTAGGTCACTGTAAATTCAGGAAGCTATCGAGAGAGACTGCCAGGAGGTTAGGGGATTTGGAAAATATTTTAACTCAGATAACATTTTCTTACAAATACAGAAAATAAAAATTCTTTCTTTATAATACATTGTCAAGAAAGACAAAGGGAAAATAGATCCAAATGAAAAAGAGGTTTTAAGAAAATCAAACAACCAACAAAGCATTCTTAAAGAAACCCTGGATTGTCTCCACGTTACCAAAGCTTTCTTTAATCAGATGAATATAACAAGTTGATTAGGCTTTACAAGCTTCAAGAAAAGTCAGGCCACTTATACTGAAAAATAGGACTCAGGATGTAAATTATTCACAGTTCATTAGACTAAGACAAGCATTTCTCAAACATTTCTCTATGCTTGAGAAAAGCGACATATTGAACTCTATTTTACTGTGAAGCTCAAAATGGCAATTAACAGTTTTAAGCTGCATATAAAACCCAATATGAACTGCATTACAAGAAAATTGTGTGAGAATCAAATTATGTTATCTTTGGTTTGAAGAACTAAGAAATAATTGCCAATAAGTATTCATGTATAGGCCCAATTTTTTGAAACAAGTTATTTTAATTACTCCTAGTGTCAGGAGTACGTGAGGGTGGTTTTATTAGATTTAATGTATTTAGTAGAGCTGCCTGAGTGTAGCTGCTATTCTTGACAAGACATTAGAATTTTATTTTATTCTTTCATTGTTCAGCATGGGCCAATGTTATAATAAGACTATATTTTATTTTAAGTTAATCTCTCAATTTGCAGTACTTAAAAAACCCCTCCCAGTAATACAGAGTCGAATGATACATTGCACAATACTATTTTGCAAAGGTGCATAGTATCTATTGATTTATTGATATACATAGAAAGAGGTACATGATGTATTTAAAAGTCATGTGCTCATCCCTCTGTTCATATCAGAAGAAGCCTGTTTGTTAGGTCACCTGTTCTTTTTGTCCATCATCTCTGCTTTTGCCCAATTTTCAGGAATTTTAAACTTCTTGATCCTTGAAGCACATCTGTCCCTCTTAGAACCTTCTTCCTACATTGCAAACAGACAACTTTTCAGATAGGAAAATGAAACAAGAACCAAAGTGTGCATCCAACTGCTAAAAAGAAAAACAAACAAACAAAAAGCCTAGGAATTCCCCTTTTAACCTGTGCTGCAATAAGTTCTCTGAAAACTCACCCAGACAGAGACTATCATTCTTTGTGGTGAGTAGACTGAAAATTCAGTATATCTGAAGTTACCATACTCAGACTTCCTTTCACCCCATCTAAAAGTTAACTGCTTTCTCACTTAGGGCTATTTTATCTTTTCAGTCCTTGTAAATTTTCTCCTCTCCGAACACCTAAAGGCTTGACACACATATATCTAGATTAATGTATTTACTTGCAGCTCTGAATAGAGCAAGATTCAATGGAGACTCCATCTCAATGTTTATATGCACATCTTACAATATAAATTAATGCTGAAAGATTTCCATTGACTATCAATTTGCTGTTATTCTACAATTAAAAAAGCTTTCAGCTAGTCTAAGGGAAAAGTCACAAATAGAAGTGAACTGCAATTATAAAATATGTCTCTAGAAAGAAGAGGAAGGAGAGGCATGCTCTAATCTTACCTCCATCATAATCTTATTAGCATTTCTTAGTAAGTAGTTCAAGTATCTGTCTATAGTCTTATGACTCTGTCTCATAAATATGTCAAGCACAAAGTATAGTTATTTTAATAGTCAGTGTTGGTGGACTATCATGGATTTAATTAAGAGACAACTAGTGTATGAAATATGACACAAAAGCACAAGACTTAATGGAGAAATGTTTTACTGCAGATTTAAATCAGGGCCACATACTTAATGATGATCCAGGCTCAGAAAAATCTACTTAAATTTAATTAATGCAGACTAGTGCAGACCTGCTCATATCCAAGAAGAAACACAGACATTAAAAAAAAAAAATTAGTGATTTAAGATTCTCAAAGTACACTTCTTTATTTATAAGGTTATATAAGCATGGGTTATTAATAGCTTATTGTTTTGAATTTTATGATATGAGATAGAGTGTAAGCTGTATAAAAGTCTTTCAAAACATTATTTCCAGTCTCCTCGTCTTCTGTGATAAAACACCAACCCCGTTGCTTCTTAGCAAAAAACACTGGAACGCGGTGTTGGCCATTGTAATCAGACTATGACAGCAAAATGTGTGATCCTGTGTTTTGAAAGGAGAGGTGCTGTCTCTCAGCCTCACATACAGGCATGAACAGAGAATGAACTGAGCAGTGGGTGCTATTCACATTTTGTGAGGCTTCATTGTTTTGTTCCTCTTCATTAGAAACCCAGTCTTAGAAAATCCGATGTGCTCCAGCTACAGTAGATGTAAGTCTACTACCATCACGGTGAGGAAGCATCACCAAGAATTTTGTACATTTATCTTGTTACTTTTAATTTATTTGATTCTTGGACAGTTTCATAAGTGTATGTAATGAATTTAGCCCTTTTCCCCTCCTCAACCTCTTCTTACTACCCCTGACTTCATGTCCTCTATTACTATCTGTTCTGTACTTAGTCTAATTTGTTTCCCCAAAATCTCTTGCATGTGGGTCCTCTGGAGCCTGGTCAACTTACCAGGCATCACATCATTAAAGAAAACTGACTCTCTCTCTCCCACCAACAATCAATTGCCAATTGTTTCTCAGCTAGGTGGAGGGCTTCTTGCCTACCTCCCCCATCTATGCTGGGATTTTTGTCTGGCCTGGACTTGCACAGGTCTTGTGCATGCTGTCAGATGTGTTGCAGGTTATGTACAACTTTCCTGTTGTGTTCCTCATGCTCAGAGATTAGTGCATGTCTCAGTTCTCATCCAATAACATTCTTGCCCCAGATGACGATTAACACAGAGATACACAACTGGTCAATGTGCAGGGAATGAGACTGCACAGTGTTTGGCCCTAATTGAGACACCTATACCACACTTTCTCCTCTAAGGCCTGGGGATCACTGTGGAAGAAGGGGATGGAAAGATTGTAAGAGTCAGGGTGCTTGATTGATACCAGGAAACTGTTTTCCAGATGTGCTCAGCTTTTTTATAACACACTTAAGAGAACATTTTTATTTATGTTGTCTGTGTGTGAGTCAGTTTTCTCCTTCCACTGTTTGTCCTTGGAATCAAACTCAGGTCCTCAGGCTTAGTGGCAGGTACCTTTACCTGTGGTGCCATCTTGCCAGCCCTACCCTCAGCTTTTTTAGGTGGGTGCTGGGGACCAAACTCAGATCCTTATGCCTGCAGGGGGCAAGTATTTCAATGACTGAGGCACCACTGTAGCTCTAAAATTGGACTACACATTAAGTTTATAACTAATGACCTTGCAAAATTTTCCTACATACCCTATTTTAATTTATTTTAAAAGACTGTGTACACATATGTTAATATCCATGACAGATCTGTTTCTTTTCTAATTTTTATATTTCATTTCCTTATTTTG
>NW_008338999.1:4815334-4835831 GCF_000622305.1 Nannospalax galili
TGCCCAGCCTTGCTTGTCTTGGAAAATCGGCCGCCCCCAGCCGGCTGGAAAGTAAAGACTCTGCTTGATTTTTTTACATCTCCAATCCCGTGTATTTGTTATCTGGAGGGGACCCATCGAGTCACGGAACCTAACATATGTAATGAATTTAGCCCTTTTCCCCTCCCCTACCCTTTCTCGTAACCCTCCCTCTCCTGCTGAAATCTTGCTCCTCCCCAACAACTTACCCTCATATTTGGGGTGGGGGGTGACGGTGGCAATCCACTGAGTTTAATCAAGGCTGCTTGCATGTGCGTGAGCAGGAAGTTATTTACCGGAGCATGGGCAATTATCAGCGGCTAAACCACTGCCACCCCTCCCCCAACAACCATTAGCTGCCAATCAGTCTCTTAAGGAGAGGTAGGGCTCCTGGAGCTCCTCCCCCTTACATGATTAAATGTTGATGGGCTGAAGATAGTAATTTTGTTGTTATTATTGTTTGAGACAGGGTTTCACTATGTAGCCCCAGGTGACTTGGAACTCACTATGTAGACCATCCCAGGCTACATCTGGAGATCAACCCAGGGCCTCAGACATGCTGACATCTCAAGCCCAGGTTTATATTTTCTACTGTTTGTTTTTTCGCTTTGTGGTTTCTCTCAACCTTCTTTTTAAGGATATTTTAACAATTGTGAAAGAAAGTTCCAAGACTCCTGCATTCTGAGCTGAATTTCCTGCAAGGAGGACCAATTGATAAACAGTTCAATGACTGTGGGGTGTTTGGAATGTTGCAGATCCAGAGTCTATTCACAGATTATCTGAGGACATCTTTAACCCCATAAATAGCCACATTTTTCCCATCTCTGATTCTGAATTAACATTCTTGTGACTAATAAAATGTATTAACTTAGCAGGTTGCACCAGGTTGCACCAGTCAAAAAGCTAAAAATGACATCAGATAGCATCTGAGAACTATAGTAGACCCCCCCCATGACCTGCCTACTGAATGCATCCACCAATGTACTTGAAAAGTGTCTTGATTTATGACTTTTCTTTCTTCTGTTACTGTAGAATGTAATGTTACTGTTACCACACTGGAACATGGAATTTGGGGGTAACCTGCGTGTGTGTTCCCAGGCCACGGTCACTTATATTTGGCTTCAGAAAAAACTATCTTTATCCCCTTTGAGGTGAGAGTTATGCTTTTGCATCAACACAATTATTTTGTGAGATTTAATGAAAAGGAATACAAGTTCTTTCAAGTTGTTTCACATTCTAGAATATACTTTTTGCAAGTGTATATCTATTCTAGTTCTCCATGAGTTCCTTTTGACAGCGACCTCTTCTGCAAGGTCTGTATTAGTTTCAAGAAGCAAAATGATTTCTCTCTTAATTCTCAACATTACCCGCTAAGAATACTGTTTATCATAATTACTCATATATTTTACTCTTTCCTAGTCTCATTATGTCCCCTGAAATATTGTATCCTTGCACTGCCTGAATTTAGGTGGTGCTGAGGATTGAACCCAGGACCCTGGTGTAGCTAGATGTTGCCACTCACTGAGTTTAACCCAAGCATCCCTGACTCTTTTGGAAAAATGTTCTGCCTTATGTCTATTTTATTTGCACATTTTAGTTGAAATAATACACTTGGTTGGCCTTTCTCATTTCTGGTATAGATGCTTATTTGCTGGGTCACCATTTTTTTTTTTTCATGGAAAAAGAGATGGGTTCTTATTATTTTTGCTAACATATACCTCTTTACCTCTTTAGAATGTGCTTTACAAGCTCACAAATGGGTATTCTGTCTTCCTTTTTTTTTGGTCTTTTTGAGACAGGGTCTCCCTGAGGCCCCAGCTGGCCTAGATTCACTATGGAGACCAGGCTGGCCCCGAACTCACATACATTGCCTGCCTCTGCCTCCTGAATGCTGGGATTAAAGGCATGCACCACCACACCCGGCTTCTGTCTTCCTTTTATATACAAAAAAGATGGTCATAGTGACTACTTAAATGCTATGCATATCCAAACTCTTAGTATTCATTTATTGGATCTTGTGCTCTTCTGAAGTCCAGTGCCACTAGGTATGTCAAGTTTCTCTGCTGATTTGAACAGGTTTTTGTGATTTTGACTGGGGTAACCTTAAGAGCTTGGTTGCTTTAAAAGGTAGATAAAACAATAATGGCTTTTTATTAACCTTTATTACCTAAAAATAATTACGGCAAGGGGACTTTAATAATTAGAGAGCAAATTCTTAACAGAACTCACCTTTTCTGGCATGAAATCACCAGAAACTAATTATTCTACCAATCATCAAATATCTAACTCTAGCTTTAAAGTAACACAAAATGAGTTTGGGTGAATACGTTTATGCCACCTCAACGTTTTTAAGTATCACTTCAGATGTAAAAAAGAGAAAAATGAAATTCAGATTCCGAAAAGTGCATGAAAGGAGTTTTTGACTTTTAATAGTCACTGATAAAAAATAAAGTAGTATTAGAAAAGAAACACACCATAGGTTTCTAATGTGTTTGTGTGTTTATACTCTAACACCAACCAAGACCTCATGGAGCTGGGGCAGGATTACCTGCAGCTGTGGGTGGGCAAGAGGGAGGTGTAGCTGAAATCCCCCTACTATTTCAAGAGGGGATGTTTAATAGGCCTGATCTTATGAGGATCTCATGCAGATAAACACAGCTGCTCTGATTTCCAGATGGCATCAGCCATGTCATGCCCAGAGGACAGAACTGAACAACACATACCCTTCCTTTCCTTGGAATGCTGGGCCTATTTAATTATAGGTGACAATTAAAGTAGTCCTGCCTGTGTTTTTTACTCTGAGAAGTGAAAATACAACAGTACCTATTGTATTCATTAAATATTCCTCAACACATTATGAGGACTATTTTAATAATAAATATTATTGCAATTTACAGTTATTAAAGAATATCCACAAATCTTCTTTTAGGTACCTAAGGACCACTAAGATATGTATTTCCCTGTTTATTAACATCTGCTACATCACTTTGTTTGCTCGTGTAGTACTATGCCTTTTTTCTTTTTCTATTTATTTGATGTTTGCCACAAGATAGGCACTAACATGAGCCCTTTACTGTTTTTACTTCAATCTCCACCATACCTCAGGGCATAGGATGGCAAACAGCTGTGCAGATAGTACTTTCAAACAGAATGAAACCAGAAAATAATACTGAGTCTTCAACTTGGAAAGGAAAAGCCACCCTTTTACTCTGTTAGAGATGCTGAAAAATAAATAGTCCCATCTCACACAAAGACAGAAAGGCATTTTGCCATAAAATGAATGTGAATAAATAGTAAACTTAACAGTAAGTGATACAGCTTTCTTGAAATTGAGGTAAAACATGCATTAGAATTCATCGTCATCATCAAAGTGGGCAATTTTTAAAATGCAAGATCCAGTGTTGATGAGAATCCTAGAAACATGTTTTCAAACGTCAGGTGTTTTCTAAGTGTTACTTTGGAATTGGCCATCATTATTTCTGTGTACTGACATTCGAGAATTGCTAGAAGTACTTATGTATAATATTATTTGAAGATTTTTGGTGGAGTAGAAAAAAATTGAGATTTAAGCAAAAAAAAAAAAGAAAATTAGAATTCATACTATTTCTTAATTCACTGGCCTTTTATAATACAATTTAAATTCTGACCCAATGCCAGACTGAAACTCTACCATGTCAATTACTGCTCTTTGCTCTAGTTTTCATGCCTTCATTTTCTTGTCTCTCCTATCTTCCCTGGAATTCTCTTTCATTTGTTCTGAGGCCAAACACGTTCATGGTTCCCCTCTTGTCTCTCTAATCATATCTTTTCTGTCTTTGTTACTTATTAAGTAACTCACTGGGGGTAAACTAATTAACTTTCTCATTCTCTGTACCTTTATTTGTTAAATAAACAAAACAAAACAGCACCACCAAAATTGTCTCTTAGATTTGCTGAAGATTAAGTCAGAGAACATATGTCAAGAGCTGTGCCTGTACACAGATGGGACTCAATAAGTGATGATTCTTGTTATTATAGGTACCACAAGAGAGATCAGAGAAGATGCTATTGAAACCTTTAGAAAGCTGTGAGTCAGATCATAAAAGGATCAGGTCTCAGATTTCATGAATGATAATACCTTTCTTCTTTTTGAGTAGTAAGAGCTAAGTAAAAGGAAACAATTCAGTAAAGCAATCTAGAAAGGGGCTAGAGAGATGGCTCAGTGGTTAAGTGCACTGACTGCTCTTGCAGAGGATCCAGGTTTGAATCCCAGCACCCACATGTTGGCTAACAACCGTCCATAACTCCAGTTTCTGGGGTCTGACACCTCTTCTCACTTCCATGGGCACTGCATGACATGGGTGCACTTAGATACACACAGGCAATACATGCATACACGTAAAGTAAAAATAATACATAAAATGTTTTTTTTAAAAAGCAATCTGGATAAGTGTTTTTTTTAAAAATGACCAATCATTTATATGCAATAATTCAGCAATTTCAGCAACAATTAGTTGATCCAGGTAAATCATTGAACTGATTTATTGTTCCATAATTTTTCATACAAAATACTTCATTTGTTTTCTTTTGATTTAGGTTTTTAGATTCCGATTCATAGAGTCACTTTCCTGTAGAAAGAAAATGGTGTGAACTATAATACTATATTTAACTGAATATAAAAACAGCTGTTTTAAACAACTGAGTACATTAAATTGGTGTAGATGGAAAATAGTGGAAATTGCTTTACAAAGAACATTTTTTCTTAAGCCATTATCAGCTCCTGAGAGATTTCCTGCACTGCATTTTAAATAATAATCATACAGAGAATTGTATAAAATGTTCATACTGTGTTCTCTCCTCCTACATGTAGGGGAGAAAAATCTCTCTCTCTCTCTCACTTTCTCAACTCCTGGAGCAATGGTTTCCTCACTCGGTTTCCTGTACAGTTCTATGTGTAAATGTCCCAAGGCCTATCAGCTTCCATTCATGGGAGCTCTAACTCAGCAGCCACTGGCCAGGAGTCATTTTCTTCTCATGATTTGGGACTATTTAGAGATTTGAGATGTGTTTAGAAAAGCAAAGTAATTTACATGCAACACAGGTTCTGGTGATTCTAGCAATCAATGTAGAAGATTTTGGAAGCCTGCCATTAAAATCTTTACCTAACACGAACTTTGTATCTTCCAATACTAGTTAGTTAAACCACCCAAAGGGTGGCTCAGCAGCTAAGAATATACTGCTCTTGTAGAGAACCCAAATTTGGTCTCCAGTACCTATGTGGGGGGCAGCTCACAACTACTTGTCAGTGTCATCTGTCATGCCATCTCTAGGGGCTTCTGGTACCTCTGGCCTCCAAACACATCTGCACTCATGTGCCTAAACCACACACAAATATACATAATTAAAAAATTTTAAAGTCTTTAAAAGATTCCTAAAATTGTAAGTAGCAGAAAACCCTTTGGAAATAGGTTTAAAAGAGGGGTTTGTTAATTTGCATAACAAAGAATGGTCAAAATCACTCACTTCAAGTAAGGCATGGCATTGGATAACCGATCAGGGAGGTTGTTCCTTCAGAATACTGATTCTCTCTCTCTTAGCATCCATTGGTTGCCTGTAGCACTTCATCTGAAGGTGAATGCGTGTGAAATTTCCCATGTCCATTTTAGCATATCAACTGATTCTATCATCATACAGGTCTTGTTTAAGCAGCCATACCATTGACATTTCTTAGGTACAGTGTCCCTGTCTTGTCTGGAAGACAATATCTAGCAGCAAGTGTCCTATTCCTCTGGCTTTTATAATCTTTCTTCACTCTCTTCCTGATGTTCCCTGAAACTTAGATGTAGGGATTGCCTTTTGGATGCATCATTTGGGGCTGGGCACCCTATGACACATATTCTCTGAATTTTGACCAGTTGTGGATCTCTAATAGTCTCCATCTGTCGAAAAAGAAGCTTCTTTGATGAGGGCTGAGAGCTACACTTATCTGTAGGTATAAGCATAACTATTCAGAATACAACTAGAAATTGTGTTTGTTTATTTAAATGGCAGCAATAGGCTCTCCTCTAAGGTCTGTGACCTCTCCAGTCATAGTATTTGGTAGGTTTCCAGGTATGTATTCCCTCCTATTGAGAAAGATTTAAGTCCAATAAGAAGCTATTGGTTGCCCCCTGAGGAAAAAGTGCCATTATTGCACCATTGGGGACAGCTTGCCAGGCTAGTTATTGTAGCAATTTATAGACTTTACAGTTGGATAGGACTACAGATCGTTTTGATCTCTTGGACACTTCCACATCATCTTCTGATACTATGAAAGCTAGTCCTCAGTGAGGAGACATACAGGTCAGTTCCACCTTGAGCCATCCTCCAAGTCCTGTGACCAAAGTTGGTGGTGTCTTCAACAATAAGTTCTTATCTTGAAGCTCTGGGAGGCAACTAAGGCCAAAGGCAATAGCCCATACAGTTTTTACAGTGTCTTGGACTCTCCTGACCAACAACTCAAAGGGAAATTTCCCATACCTGGCACTGGAGTTTTTGTTAGATGGCCTATTAAAGTTCTCGCCTTACTATTTCCTACTCTAGAGTGCCTTCTCCTTTGTTGCCCTCCATGGCCCCCTTTTACTAACCTGGCTTCTGTGCTTACTTAAGGTTATATACACAAATCTGAAGAACAAGAGAAAATGCTATTTAACCAGGTACTATTAAAAGAGTGAATGAATATAATGTCGACCCATCGCAAGTGTTTCATTTTAGTAATAAAAATGGATGGATACTCTTGTACAGCATGTGAAGAGAAACAGTGTAAAATGGAGATCCATGTAGTAATGGATTAGAATTGTTAGATATCTATGTGGATTCATGTTTAACTTATAGAAATAGTCATATATAGAAATATTTTCAGATATGCCCAAACATATAGTTTACTATCCATAATTTGTCATCCTAAAGGGCCTACAAGTAATTATACTCCAGAAGCAAGAAATGTACTTAATGCTCAAATCTTAGTTGCTAGTACACTTGTGCAAGAATTAGAACCAGAAAACCTGAGAAATGGATGAATCTAGGGCTGGAGCCAAAATTGTGCACAATTATTCTGGAGAATCTTATAGTTACCCCAAGTAAGAAACTGACATCAAACCATCACTAAACCAATCAATCAAACCAACAACAAACTCAACAATAGTAAGCGTATATCAAAGATACATGGGAGGCAACTGAAAGATTTCCCAGTGGCCAAACAACATCAATTTGTGCATCAAAGAAGCTAAATAGTATTGAATTATATTCCAAAGTAGAAAATGATATCCTTGAGTTTAAAATGACAGAACTAAATGTTGAAGAGTATGTGAGGACAGTGGAACTCTTATTCACTGCAATGGAAGTGCATGTTTAAAAAAGTCCTTGTGAAAAAATAACTAGGGAGGTTCACAAAAGACAAAAATAGAACTAGCACATGACCCATCTATGCCTCTTCTGGGCATTTACCCAAAGGTCTCCAAATTCTACAACAAAAACACATGCATGTCTTTGTTTACTGCTGTTCTACTACAATAGCAAAGAAATGGAAGCTGCCTAGATAAATGGATAATGAAAATGTGGTGCATATACACAATGGAATGTTATTCAGCTGCAAAGAAAAATGAAATCATGAAATTTTGAGGAATCTGAATGGAACAGGAAAGTATAATGTTAAGAAAGGTAAGCCAAACTCAGAAGGACAGAAAATACATATTCTCCCTCATATGAGGATCCTAGCCTATAATGCATATATTAAACAGGTGTAAGTGTAACTATACCTCTTAAAGATAGAGAAAGGACATCAAGAAAGGGTAATATGTAGAGATGAGGAAGGATAACTGGCGAGGTAAAGGATAAGTGAGGCATGAAAGAAACTTGAGGGAATAAAGACTACAAGGGATACATTGGGTGGAGGGTTGGTAGTGAAGAAGAACCACAGAACACATTTTATTACAACGTGAAAAACACCTTGAATCCCAGGACTTGAGCTTTCTGTGAGACGGAGACCAGTCTGGTCTAAATAGGGAGTTTCAGGCCATATAACACATTATATGCTGGCTTAAGTATAAAAATATATGGTTGATTAAATGAGTGCAGAGATGGACAAATCCATGCAAAGTGATCTCATAAATTTGAGGCAGATACCCTCATCTTAGGGAAGAGGAGGTTAACTCTAACCCCTTAAGTGTGAGGACACAGTGACTTATTTCCAAAGAGATTATAATGGAAATGGATGGAGGAAGATAAAAGGAACATTTAATGGAGAACTCTGACAAACACTGCCTTACTCTAAGACAAAAATGAATATCAATATTAATAAGTCAAATTAATGGTATGCACATTTGGTAGGACACAGTGTGAATATCTCAGCTTCTGAGGTTTTCCTCACAAAAACATCACTGAGTGTAAACTTCATCAGAAAAGTCAATGTGGCCAATCCCACTGAAGAAACATTCTACAAAATACTTCATTACTGATCTGTAAAACTGCCTAGTTCATTAAAACAAAAAAAGTTTCAACTGAGCATGGTAGCACATTCCTTTAATTCCAGTACTTTAATACCAGGCAGAAGTAGGCAGATCTTTGTGGACTGAGTCCAGCCTGATCTTCATAGCAAGGTTTGGCCAGGCCAGATGGCTAGAGGAGACCCTGTCTCACAACAAAATTTGAAAACCATTTCACAGGTCATCTGATCACTAAAACTAATGGAGTATCTCAAACACAAAAATCTTTGGGGAAAAGCAGTAAATACAGTATTGGCTTTAGTTAATAATGAACGGATATTCACTTATTAATCATGAAAAACGTACCAAGAATAAGAAGTTAACACTAGGGAAAATTTGATCAGTTATTTGGAAGTTCAAAATATATTTTTGCTATAAATCTTTTAAATCTAGAATTGTTCTCAAGCTAAGATTTTAGTTTCAATTGGCCTGTATTTCTGGCATAATTATGTTGAAAATCTTTCTTGGGATAAAATTGACATATTTAATATGTGTGATTTGATAAGATTGGGCATATGCAAATACTTGTGACCCATCCATACAATCCATTTAATGTGTATATCTAAAACCGCCTAAGGTTCCCGTCAATCCCTTTTGTTATTGTTATTTTTGTTTGATAAGAACACATAACATGTGCTCTAACCTCATCAGTGTTTATAGAACCTGATACCATAATGTTAATTATAGGCACCATGCAGTATAGAAGAATGTTCCCAGCATTCCCAAAAGAAGCACTCATTGAATAAGCATCCTCTCTTTCTCCCATCACTAGACCTTGGTGGACGTTCTGTTTATTCTGGTATTGACCCCTCAAATAAGTGGAATCGTGCAGTATTTGTCCCTCTATGACTAGCTAACTTCGCTTAGCATCCAGGTAACTACATATTGCTACATATTAGAGGAATTCCTCCTTTTTTTTAAAAAAAAAATTCTTTCTTTTAAAAGCTGAATTATACTCCACTGTCTGTATATAACAGATTTTTATCCATTCCTCAGTCAATGGACACTTGGATTGTTTTGTCATCAGGCTCTGTGATTAATGTTGCAATCAACATTGAAATGTCTGTCTCTTCAAGATTTGATGAAATTGCTTAATCATATAATAGCTGTGTTTTTCATTTCCTGTGGAATTTTATGTATGTATGTGTTCATGTGTGTGTGCTATGAGTGTGCATGTGTGTCTGTCCATGTAGAGGCCAGAGGTCAATATTGGGTGCCTTCTCTAACTCTTCACCTTATTTTTGCGAGAGGATCTCTCACTGAATGTGAAGGTCAGGATTCAGCTAGACTGGCCAGTGAGCATAAGGGAGTCTCCTGTCTCTGAAACTCCTCCTGGCTTTTAATTGGGTGCTAGATATCTGAACTCAGGCCATGGCCACAGCAAGCACTTTACCCACTGAGTCATCTCCCTGGCCTCATATTTTATTTTATTTTATTTTTTTTGGTCTTTTTTGAGACAGGGTCTCCCAGTAGCCCCAGCTGTCCTGGAACTCACTATGTAGACAAGGCTGGCCTCGAACTCACAGAGATTAAAGGTGTGTGCCACCGTGCCCAGAAAAGATAAATAAAGTTGACAGAATATTAATTATATTAAGAGAAAAAAAATGCTCAAATCATAGGTGAAAGAGGAGATAACTCATGGATACTGCAAAAATGGATGGGGTTACAGGATACCAACAACTGACATTCAACATGGGAATGACCTCTAGTTAACATACCATGTATTTGGGTGATATAGGTGATACGGAGGGATTTTGACACATATACACACCTTACCAAGATAGACTCACTCATTGTTATTAAACTGAGAAGATCCAAATCTTTTTTAAAAATCAAACTTTCGGTGGCTTAGGTTTTGTATTTTCTTGGAGGGGGTCTTTTTTTTCATTTTTGTTTTTTAACAGGAAATGTTTTGCCTACAAGAAAAAAAAAACCTATACTAGGCAACAGAAGTTTTTCAAATATTCACATTGTGGTTCCTAGAAAGGAGAGAGTAGAACAGGTAGAACAGGTGAGGCAGAGGGAAAAAAAGCATGATGTAAACAATAATGTTTAAAATGGCATTTATTGTAAGCTCTGCCTTACCAGGAGAATATGCTGCAAGCTGGTGGCTGATAGTATATTCATATTCCTTCTTTTTGGTCTTGTATGTATCCTTGTGAAAATGGTAGGTATAATTGTTTCCATTTTTCTTTTTTGGTCTTTTGAGCCATGGTCTCCCTGTAGCCTCAGCTGGCCTGGAACTCTCTGTGTAGACCAGGCTGGCCTCCATCTCCCAGACATCCACCTGCCTCTGCCACCCAAGTGCTGGAATTAAAGGCATATGCCACACACCTGACTTGCTTTCATTTTTTGTGATGATATATACAGTTAGAAAAAATACTTAAGGCACAGTGTTAGGTAGTATACAAACAAATCCCAATTTTTAAATCCCAGCGCATTACTATTAGCAGAGTGTCCACAACAAAGGAAGAAGTAACCAACACAAAAGAGTGGAGTCCCTGGGGCAAGCCCTAATAGCAAGTTTGAGTAAGCCACCTACAATCCCCTTCATGACTTTATTGCAGCATGTTTCAGAGGAACCATTAGGTTGTTCTCTTATTTTTTATTGAATTTTTGTGTATTTCATACAGAAAATATTTATAGCCCCTTCCCCTTCCCCTTTGGCACCCTCCCATACAACCCCGCCCCCCACTGGAGTTCATACATTCTATCATTTATATTAAGGCCTATTATATAAAGTTAGTGTCCCAAGATGTTCCTCACTGCAAGTCCATCCACTGGGGTTTAGTCAGCCTCTACCTTCAAGAAGATCAGCTCTTCCTCACCCAGCAGGAATCAGCTGCCAATAATTCTTCCACTAAGATTGGGGCTTGCTGTTCATCTCCACAATTATGTACTGGGATTTTGTCTGCCTAACTTTGCTCCGATCTTGTGCATGTTGACACCATTGCTGTAGGTTTGTATGAGAAGGGTCCCAGGCACCTATAGGACTATTTCTATATGGTCCTGTACCTCCTCCCTGGCTCTTACAATCTTTCTGCCCCCACTTTCCCAATGGTCCCTGAGCCCTGGGTGGGTGGACCTCAAAATAGGAGTCCTGTCCAAGGACCCACACTCTGCTGACTCTTATTCTCTGTGTTTTGGACATTTGTGGTCTTTTGTGCCCTTGGCTCTCTGTTGCATGAGGGAGCTTAATTGATGAGAACAGAAAAATTCATTAGTGTTCTCCTCATCCCTTGTTCTATGTTCCATGAGTCTTAGGTGTAGAGGTTGCACCCTAGATGTGCCATGTAGGCTTGGGCAGTTCATAGAGAATATCTGTGTGACGGATGGTGTACTGCAATAATTTCTGTCTGTTGAAGCTACTTTGATGAGTGGTGTCTGGGATACTTGTCTGTAAATTTAAGAATCCATATTTTTCACATACTAAGAAATTACATTTGTCTAACTAAGGATATGATGGCCTTGGGGTTTCTTTAAGACCTATGACCTCCCCAGCTATGTATATTTGGCTAGATTTATAGCACCAGACCTGAGTTTCCTCCCACTGAGTGGGCTTTAATTCTAATTAGGTAGCTGTTGATTACCCTGAAGATAAAAGTGTCACTACTGCACCGATGTTGTTTGCTGTGCTGGTCATTGATGTGGTTCTTAGGCCTTGAAGCTAGAGTTGGACCATCGATTGGTGTTACCAGCTTGCATAGTGCTCTCCAAAGCTATGAGAGCTAGCCTTCAGGAAGAGTGGCTTCCAGGTCAATTCCAGCTCTATTGCTCTAAATCCTATGTCCAAAGTATGTCCTGTCTTCAGCAGGAACCAATAATTCTGACATATTTATATACCTTATAGTTTACACAGACAAATGTTGACGTTTATGAGCATTCTTTGAGCATTCACTTATTAATGATGCCAAACTGGGGAAGGCAACACAGTAGTGTATTTACTTGCTCACAGGGTAAAGATTTATACTTTATCATTTATTTATTTGCAAGTAGATAATTGAGAGGCTCTTGGTGTTAGATTGTTTGCACTCTGTTAAATGATTTGATTTTGATGGGCCCCAGATGTCCTAAAAATGTTCCCACACCATGATGACTCTCTCTATACACTCATTACTGCCTTAGCATGGCTGAACATATTTACAAATTCTAGGTCACCATCTGCAAAGATGTTTTGCTGTGCCGACTTCAGAGAAAGTACGTATTCTTATATATTCTGAATAATATGTTTTGATGCACTTTGAGAAATGTATTAGCACTAGAGATGTGTCTTTGCTACTAAGAATCCAGCAAAAGAGTCATGTAGATCTGCCTACCTAGTGATTGTCTGGCTTAGAGCAAAATAAAGAACTTCTAAAAGCCTCAGCTGTCAGACCACCCCCACTCAAGCAGGAAAAGTCAATACAGATCTAATTTATTACAAGAATTCATTAAGAGTTATGTAAAAGGCCCACTACAAGCATGTATATGTAGTAAATGGTTTAACAGTGGCATAGTTTTATTGCAAAACTCACATAGTAACTTTGCAAATGTTAGGAAAGTATGTTCTAATTTTGTTGCAAACTACGCTTTTTCTTTACCTGCTACTAATTAGCAATTTCCTCTGAATTGAAACATTTCCTACCGGTAGGAGAAAGGAAGTTCATACAACTCTGGAAATAAACAAAAGCCATAAAACTTAGGTAGTGAATGAAATTTACAAGGATCTGGAAGTTCTTGGAACTTATATAAGATTCAGGAATACCTTCACACCCAATAGCTATATAAGCAGCATCAGCTACAGGAGGGAGGAGATTCCCCTACAGTGGGAGATACAAACACGCTGTGAAGTGAACTCCACGGACACAGCTTTCATGATTTGTCACTCAAGCTGGGAGTGGACTGCTGGGTGACTCACCTGTATTTGACTAACTACTCAGACCTGCTCCTGTAAGTCACCCTAATAAACTCATGGGTTTACCATGCTAGACTTAAGTCACTTCTTTGGCCTGTTACCGGTTCCTTCTCTGGGGTGAATAGACATTTGTTCACATCTTCCGAGGAAAAGCCACACAATTGCTCATGTAAGAGATCATGGGGAAAAACATGGCTATAAAAGTGAAAAATTATCTGGAACTAATTTATTAAACTTTTTCATTTTCCACTGAACATAGCACACTGAAGAGTCTATAGTGCTAAATTTAGGACAAAAGTCATATTGGTATGAAGAAAAAGTAAACAAAGAGAATGTTGAATGTTCAGCCATAAAAGGGACATTGTTATCACCCCTTCCAAGGCTCAGAGAACATGGCAGCAGAGGGGACAGAAAGAATGTCAAGGCTGGAAGAAGGGATGGAGCATCGTGGAACACTATCTTTCAGGTATGACATGACATGTGCACTCTTGAACTCACAGCATTTGTGATTACCTGTGCACGACCTGCACAAGATTGGACTCATCAACTTCCTGTTATAGAGGGAGAAGGAAATCATAAGACCCCATCTCTACCAGAGTATCTGTAGTCAGTTAAAGGTTGCTGGGAGAAGAAGAAATGTTTTCTTCAGTAGTGTAGCCACTGGCAAAGTACCTGTATTTCTACAACTCACCCCTTCCTCATGATTCTGTAAGCAACCATGTAAGCGTTGGGACACAAAGAGGCAAGACATAAAAGTAGAAAGAGGAAGGAAATCAGCAGAGTGGGAGGGGTCAAGAGTCTGTGCTCTAACCCTGCTCTGTCCTGCTGTGCTTCAGACAAGATACAAAACCTCACGTGGCACCTAGCACCTTCATGAAGGCTCAGAGAAAGGTTGTAGGACTTTAAGGAACCAAGAATTCTTTCACAGTGGGATAAAGTGTTATCTGAAGCAACAGCTTAATGTTTTAGGACAGGTTAATCTTTAAAATAGAAATGATGCAAGAGTAGTTTGCCTTATCAATCTTCCATGTGTCAGGGCTCAAAAAAGTCTTAGAGATTAAAGAGTGGTATGTTCCCCCCATTCTATCCCTCTGGTTTTCTGGTTGTAAGTCAGGATGTGG
This sequence comes from Nannospalax galili, assembly GCF_000622305.1. NCBI lineage: Eukaryota > Metazoa > Chordata > Mammalia > Rodentia > Spalacidae > Nannospalax > Nannospalax galili. The sequence goes on from NW_008338999.1 coordinate 4,829,869, forward strand.
CCTCATTTCATTGCTCCTGTTCTTCCAGACTCAATGCACTATCATCAATGCCCCCCATTCCCTGCAGTCAGACTACTCTGTGTGGAATTTTCCCCATAGTAATGATGGGTTTGCATGAAGAACAGGCTCTCTTGCTACTCATTCTGGCCCCCAACACCTGCTTAAACTTTGGACCCTCACAGCCTCTGACATTATAATAGGGCTTATAAGCTCTCAACAATGATTTTAAAAAATTTTAGGTGTATGTGTGTATTGCCTGCATGTGTGTAAGTGCACCTGTGTCATATAATGCCCGCGGAGGTCAGAAGAGGGCATTAGATGCTCTGAAACTGGAATCACAGATGGTTGTTAGGTGCCATGTGGGTGCTGGGATTTGAAGGCCAGTCCTCTGCAAGAGCAGTCAATGCTCTTAACCACTGAACCATCTCTCCAGCTCCTTAACAAAGTTTTATACTTTAAAAATGGACCATAGCCCAAACTTGAGCTCCCCACCAGGAAGTAGTGACCAAATGAGCTGACAATGAGGTAGGGCATGCAAACAACCCATAGGACTTTCAAATGTCAACAGTGATGGAATCTTATGTTGCTTATCATCAGTCAGAGGTTTTGAGAAATGCCTGTGCCTTCCACTTTTCGTTTTACTGGCTTTCCAAAGAGTAAGAGAATTATATTTTAAAAGAAAGCCTTCCAGACATGAACGGTAGATGACGCACACAGCATTTGAAACCCCACTCACAGCAATCCCACTGTACAAGGCACTGGCACAACATGAAGCACAGAGAACTAGCAATTCAAATATCCCACCAGGGAGGTTTCTTCACTGAAGGAAGTAGGCAGTTACCAGCCCATATTTGCACATGCCAGCTGGGTTACCACATGCCCATCATGCAATTTGTGTGTTACATTTTCCAGCATCTTCGTTCATGCTTCGCAGGTGTATAGAGGAAGACGTCAAGAATTTTATACTTTTCTGAGCTTGTCTAATGTTTAAAGTTTTTGCAAATCATTTGACCAATAAGAAATAATTCAGACTGTGAAACTGGCTTTAGCTTTACTTTAATGGAGAATATCAGTGGTGATTTGAATGAAAAATGTCCCCCATAGGCTCACATATTTGAATGCTTGTCCCTTGATCGGTGGTGCTGTTCAGGAAGATTATGGAACCTTTAGAAGGTGTAGCTTGCTGGAAGAAGTACATTATTGAGGAAGAGCTTTCAGAGTTTATAACCTCGTCCCACATCCAGCTCACTCTCTCTGCTTCCTGCATGTGGATATCAGTGTGATCTCTCAGCGTCCTGCTCTGCTCACCTGCTTCCTTCACCATGATGCACCCCCCACCCCCGTGGAACCACAATCCAAAAAAAAACCCTCTTCTTCTGTGGGTTACATTGGGTCATATTATTTCATCACATGAACAGAAAAGTAACTACATTAGTCTTAATCCATCAAGGAAGTTGAATTATGTGAATACTGCTTTCAGCCCACTCACACATTTCTAAATATGTAGCTTGTTGCACAAATACCATATAATAATATGTAAGAGTATTATGAATGTCTACTCTTTAAAGCACAGGCTCTTTTCTTGAAACACATTAAGTAAATAAAACATTGTGCCTGCTCATGACAATTTTATTAGAGAGAAGATTACTCATATAAGGCAGGCTGGTCCAACAACAATTGGAGCCATGAAGGAGATGCTGTGTTAGCCAGTAAAAGGAGTAGAGCAAAAAAAAAAAAAATGTCTTCATACTCGCAGGTAATTTTCTGTTCTCCTTCATGAACACAAGTAATTGTTCAAATTCTCAGAATGGTGAAAATAACAGAGCATTCTGTGATTGTGATGAATCAAGAGGCAGCAACTGCTAGATGCGAGGCCACACACCTATGCCCCCAGCTTGTGGAAAACTGAGACAAGAGGATCTGATTTTGAGGTCAGCCTTGGTGACATAGTGAGACATTGTCTCAGAACAAATAAACAGACAAAGAAAGCTGCATAATCATGTATGAACACAGAAGAATCAAAAACATCATCTCCACCACACGAATAGATGAAATAGCTTTCTCTCTTGGCTGACACAAGTGTCTGCTTTACTTCCCAAACTTTAGTTTCACTCCAGTCTTCCCATGCTAAGGCAAGAATTTTCAGAATGGTGATCATGTAATTACTACTGTTTCTTCTCAACATTCAATCCACAATAAAGCCTCACTTGCTTTAAAAGCCTGCCTCAGATCACCAAGCCCTTGATGAATCCTAAAATAATTTCTAAGATCTTTTAATTGAGATGCTCCCAAGTCAGTTAAGCAGTAAGTCAGTCAAGTGGGTCAGATATTGATGTATAAAGACATGTCTTTGTTTTCCCTTCCCTCCCTCCCTCCCTTCCACTTTCTTTCTTTCTTTCTTTCTTTCTTCCTTTCTTTCTTTCTCTTTCTTTCTTCTTTCATTCTCTAATTCTCTTATTCAGAAACATATAATGTTCTTTGATCAAAGTCCCCCATTATCCTCCCTCACTCCTCTCCACCCCCATCAAATAATTCCTTCCCCAATCCCCTCCTCCTACTTCCATGACTTGTTTTGTCATTACCTGTATTTAATTAGGGTTGGCTGCATGAGCATAGATATGTGGGGAGGATATCTGTAAATCTTTAAGACAGTGTAGTCTAAATTAAACTGTGCATATTCAAATTCTACAGAATTATTGGTATATTGTTAAACATCCTACAATAAACAGCCCTAGTACTAAATATATTTACTGAATTAGCTACCCCATTGCTAGTTATCACACAGATAACTATACTTATTAGAGAATCATTATTCATATTGAGCTTGAAACCTCTTACTCATTAACTCTTCCAAAGCTCTGTTTTCTTCACTAATACACCGTGGGACAAATCTATTCCCTAATGACACAAATTAAAATCTTTTAATGCAGCTATTATAGTCTTGTTTCTGTTAAATTTCTTCTGGTTTGAGGACTCAGTATCATTATTATACTATCACTTGAGTATTGATATTTTTCATAATCATACACTATATAAGTCCCAGTCCTCTGGGCAACCTTATTTACTATTTTATCTAGACCACTTTTTCAAGCTAGGGCTGGTCCCCACATAGCTATCGCTTTGACTCTGTGTTGTTCATTTATTGCCTAGACTCAAAAATACTTTGCACAGAATCATACTTTACTACAGAATTAATCCAACAGAAGGATAAAATAGATAGAAGAACTAAAAATTATTGTACTTTTTATCCAGAGCACTACTGCTAATCACCTCTGTGACACTAGGCAAATATTTAAATTTTCCATTCTTCAAATTTTCCATCAGTAATTGGTCATAAAAATGGGGTACACAGGACAGATTTGTTGTGTGAAGAAATATAAGCAAAAGAATTACAAAATAATTTTTCACAAAGTAATATAAAACTTTTAACACTTTATATTGTCAGAAACAAAGGTAGATCTGTGTGTATGTAATTTTGTCAATCTGAGTTCATTTGTGTATTTAAACCCTAAGTACTTAAGTTATATTTACCTTTATTCAACTGCAGATTTTAGGTTTGACTCCACATTGTATTCTTTTGGAGACACTCTTAACTTTGAGCCTCTAACCTATTTTTTTCAATATTCACTTCAGTTTTATGTCACCTCAAAATGAGAGAATCTATTCACTGAGGACAAGGAGCATGTATTTGAATAGTTAAGGTATGAGGACAGAGCCCTCAAAAGGATCATTTGGCTTTCCCTTTGAATTAAAGGATTCATTATCAGCACCCTTCAGAGATGGCCATTATTAAAATCTAACTACAAGTAAATAACTCATATTTTGTCATTTTTTAAAGTATAAGGATTTCTGTCAAAGGAATTTCTGAAATCTAGGCATAATCTTTAACATAGCTCCCAACCAATATCCAGGAATACTATTAAAGATAATGTATTCATCTGGCATAACTTAATGACAAAAATCTCATCTTTCTCTTTTTTAAGTCTTCATAGATATACCATTTTATCATTTTATAATATGTTCTGTCACAACATCAAACTCAATGGCTCATGGGTGTCACTAACTTTACCCTGATTTTTAAAATCCGCATGATATATGATAATCCTTGTCATCCTCCATCACTGCCATTTGACATAGCTTTTTATACATCACCAACATTGGTTTATCGATTCATCTTCCCTCAGTAAAAAATTGATAAGCTCCTCACCGAACTCTAAGAGCAAATTTTTGAAAAGATACATTTGAGAGTAGGACCCTTCAGCATCACCATACTTGAAACCCATTGGGAATGCCTATTTACATCAAAGTTCATCAATGAAGCATTCCAATTAACTCAGTTTTAGCCAGTGACTTTCAATATTTTGACTGTGGGTCATACTAAGAAATACATTTTACAATGAACTTTTCCATTTTCTGTTACAAACACACACACACACACACACACACACACACACGCACTAATGTTATCGTATGTCATTTTCTAATTTTTTCTAGAACGAAAAAAGACCTGGGCTCCAACCCCATAAATCTGATTTTATGGCCCACTAACAAGCAAGTCATAATCCACTGTTAGAAGGATACCACCCAACACTTCAGTGTTTGTATTTTCTATGTCTGAACCCAATATCATACAAGCAATCTTTGCAACTCTAGCCTGACTTTCTGTAGCAGTCAAATTGACTAAATTATGCTGCAGTAACAACACCAAAATCTCACTGTCTTAAAGGATATGCTTGTTACCCCAACACTGGGGTGACAGAGACAGGCAGATCTCTGAAGTTCACTGACCAGCAAAGCCAGCCTACTTAGCAAGTTCCAGACCAATGAAACACTCTGTTACAAAAATAAATTTTAAAAGCCAAGTTGGAGTCTAAAGAATAACACTTGAGTTGTTCTCAGGCTTCCAAATGCAGGCATAAACCTGCACAAAGATCTGAACACACAGAAACACATGCAAATACACAGAGAGTTAGAAAATAGGGCTGTAGAGATGGATCAGCAATTAAGAGCACTTGCACCTCTTTCAGAAGCCAATTGGATCAGTTCTCAACATCTGCCTGGCAGATCACAACCGCTAATTACTCTAGTTCCAGAGGATCTGGTGTCTTCTTCTGGCCTCTGTGAGTACTACATACACATGGTGGACATATGTAGGTTCAGGCAAAACATTCATCATACACAAATAAAAATTAACTATTACCAAGTACCACAACTGGTCACACATAGAAATAGTCTATGAAGTGCCCAGACCTAAGTGACACATCTACAATGCAACCTCTATACCTAAGGCTCATGGAACATACAACAGAGCTAATGAAGAGGCTACTAATGAATCTCTCAGTCCTCAATAATGAAGCTTCCTCATGCAGTGGGGGGCCAGGAACACAAAAGGTCACAAATGGCCAAAGTGTAGAGATCAAGGGTCTGCTAAATAATGGTCCTTGGATGGGACCACTTTATTAAATTTCTCCTACCCAAGGCTCAGGGACCATTGAGGAAGAGGGGGTGGAAAGATTGTAAGAGCCAGGGATGAAGTGCATGACCACATGGAAACAGAGTCCTACAAGCTCCTGGGAACCTGCTCTTATGATTCTATGGCAATGGTGTTAGCATACACAAGTCCCATGCAAACTCAGGTAGGCAGTAACTCAGTATAGAACTGGGGAAATGAGTATCAGACCCCAATCTTATCCGAAGGAATGTTGGCAAATGATTGCTACTCAATGAAGAAAGGGACTCTAGATTGGCTGACTATACTTACTGGATAGACTTGCACTGGGGAATGGCTGGGGACACTGACAACCCAGTGGACCTTAACAGGGATGACCCAGTATATGGGCTCTGGGGCGGGGGAGCTATTGAAGGGAGCCAGTGGATATGTGTGTATAAAGATGATTAAGAGTGTTTGAGCTGTTCTGTATGAAATACACAAAAAATTCAATGGAAAAACTTAAAAAATAAAT